>NW_004524633.1:6887706-6922442 GCF_000260255.1 Octodon degus
AAAAAATTAAACAAAAAATATCCATTTCATTGTTTCAAGATGTGCTCTAACTCAACAAGTACCTCCCCCATCTACAGAGCAGTACACAGGCACTCTGCCCTGCCCTGCTGCTGGAGAAACAGTACAGCACTGGCATTTCAAGGACATCAAGTGAATGGCATTTTCTCTAGGAAAAATAGCCTGAAACAGAGAATATTATCTCAGACACAACAAATTCCTACAGTAGCTAAGAGAGCTTTCATTTTGTTCCTCATGAATATATTTCTTATTACATATTGTCTACATATTAACATGAAAGACCCATAAGGGGGGTGGGACATCAATGCATGAAACATCTTAATGTTGCTCATGAGCACAGGAAGTATTAGTATCCTTCACTACAAAAATTGCAGTTTCCTTCTCAGAAGTATTGTACATTGCAGTGGATGCATCAGACACATTTTTGAATGAAAAGTGCGGTACAGGGTTTCAGGATAAATCCTGAAGGGACTTGACTGACCTTATCAGATACAAAAGTTACATTTCTTGTGTATAGGTCTTGCTTTATCTTGGTCTTAACCATCCAGAAGAAATGTTAAAAAACAAAACAAAACAAAATGAAACAAAACAAAACAAACAAACAAACAAAAAAACAACAACGAGGTATAAGGGGTGAAGCCATGTTGGTGTGCTGGGCTGTAAAGACTCAGGTCAACAACTTCTGACATTGCCAGTCCTGCCGATGATCCACTGCTATTATGGACTACTGGACTACATTGGAATATTTTGATGAATTCACGCACTTACAATATTTAAATGACAATGGAATACCCTTCTCTAACAAAACTAAACAAAAAAGGGGATACAAATGAAGGACCATTTTGTATCTGTATATAGAAAATAGGTTAGATATACAGCTACTTTCTCTTAACTCAATGAGAAAAATTTGTTCTAACAGTGTTTGGACAGGATATCATGTTAGCATCTTGTACTATGAATAACCACTAAGAAGATAACAATATGCAATGTATTAATTATTGAAACTCTCTAATCGGTTTTTAAATGGTCTCATTGCCATTTGTTTCTCAATAAAATTATTTTTTAAAAAAGTGCTGGGTTGAGTTCAGCAGGTAAAATCCTTGTGCCTATTCTGAATTCTGTGGGAACACACAAAGACATACACCTTTGCTTTTCTTATTTGCTCTGAAGTTCCCTAACAGTTTAGATAATAGAAGGGGCCATTTAGAACATGAGGGATCCTGAGATACTCCAGAGAAGGCATCTGCACATTAACATTTGAGTCTCTTCACAAAAAAATAACCTTGACCTTCGGAATCATACCTGTTCAGGAAAGCTATGGATCATGAATTGCTAACCTATTCATACTAATAAGCTGTGTGCCGGAAAAATCATATTCATTTGCATAAGCTTCTTCTCTCTGTAGCCCATGAAATTAACACTGTTTAATGGCTGGAAATACAATCACCTTTAGCTGTATCAGTCACACTCTCATCTCCAAAGGAAAAGATAGACCGTCTTGGCTCAGTAAGCAGGAAACTGTTTTAAATTACAAGAGCTTTTAGTAGACAACCAGTGTGAGCCCAGGTGCCAGGCAGTGTTAAATCCAGACGAGCAGAGGTTTTGAAGGCGAAGCCCGTTCTAACATAACTCCCTTCATCATCAGCTCACTCAGTAGTTTTATTCTTATTGTTAACTCACTTATGTGGGAGGTGTTGGAATAGCTCTAGGCTCTGCTTTCAAAGGCCTCACCATCTATGATGGGAAGAAAATAATTGCCTTCATCTTTGGGGCTTTGGGAGGACTTCCATAGTGCATGTGACATTTGCATAGGGCTCTGAAGACTGCAGGAGTTCTCAAGCCTAGAAGGAGTAAGCAACATAGCTAAATTATTACAGTGCTGTAAGAGGGCTATTGCTTTGAAGAAAAAGCAAGAAATTAAGTGTGATAGAAGAATAACCACTTAATTTGTAGGTTAGTGAAAAACTGATTATTTTATTTTTTATTATTAATTTTATTGAGAAAGAAACAAATGAGACAGTTTCAAAACAGGTTAGTAGGAGTGTTGCAATAATTAGTAGACTGCATATTGTTGTCTTCATAGTAGTTATTCATAGTACAAGATGTAGACATGATATCTTGTTTAAGCACTGTCAGTACAAATCTTTCTTCTCATTGAGCTCAGAGAAAGTAGCTCTATATCTATCCTATTTATGTTTTTAAAGGCTCTACGGGGTCTTACTACTAGATCAGACTTGTAGTGATCCATCTGTTTACAGCCTCTCAAGACCTGGGATTACAGGCATGTGCCACCATGCCCAGTCTCAATTGTCATCTCAGCGTGCCCCAGGAGTGGGGCTGGCACAGCAGGCTGGCCCCTGCGCCTGACTGCAGGCTCTTTAATCCACTGAGCTGTTTGGCCCGCTCTGATTATTGTTTAAAAAAACAGTGAAAGTGATATCTTGTCTGTCATCAATCTTTCTCTTGTGCTATGGTGTTTGTTATTTAATGTATTCCTGAGGGAGGAACAAGACCATTGCGAGATGTGGTGGAGCATGCCTATAATCCTTGCATTCTTGGTAGGCCAACGTGGGAAGATCATAAATTTAATTGATTAATTACCTTATTTTTGCAGTACTGTGGATCAAACTTGGGATATGACACTTTGCCAGGCAGGCATTTATGCCACTGCACTATCTCTGTAGCCCTAGGAAGAACATAAGTTTAAACTCAGTCTGGGCAACTTACTGATTTAGTAAGATTCTGTCTAAATATAGAAAACAAGGCAGTCAATAAGCTTAAGTTAGGAGAAAATGCAGTTTTGGAAATGGACAAATGGAAATTGGCTCCTATCGTGCAGACCCACAAGTATCCAGGAGATTAGGCAGGCAAGAAGGAGGCTTGCAGGCTGGATCCAGCCCTGGCCATTTCTCAAGCCATCACTCTGCTGCTTCCAAGTTACAAGGTGGAGTGTCACAGAGTCTCCAAGGCCTAGGATGTGGCAAGCGACGCTGCATGGCCTCTGTTTAAGACCGACAAACTTACCATTACCGGAGTCACTCACTTCTCATGGACTAAGAAGTGAAAACAACCTGCACAGAAGTCAGACATGCTTTTGCTTTAGTCTTTGGTTTTTGACAAGAGTTTTAATGGAAGCTGATTTCACTTTGTGATCATATTCCTAACGTGACTGCCACTGTGTTCCAGTTGTCAACTTTGAGGAAATGACAATTAAAAAACTTAAACAGCCACAAAGGAAGAGCTTTTAAATCAACTTTGATCTTAGGATGACACCTAAACCATGCTTGCATGGTGTGAATAACTAAAAGTATTTTTAAATTTGGGTGTGGTTCAATGCAAAACTTTAAAAGTGCTGAAGGTTTCTCATTTTATAGATGGGAAATCTATGGCCAGAGAGGATCGGAACATTATTCTTCGCCAGTGAGTATCAGATCCAAAGGTGTTCTTTACATCCTCCTGCCTTATGGTTCTGTCTACATCACCTATGACTGTCAGATTATCTATACGTTCAAGGTCCTTATGGGTGCACAGATTCTCAGAATGTATCACGGAATGTGTGGATTATCAGTTTCCAAAAAGGAAAAGAAATCCTTCTATTAATGCATTATACCTTTATTATACATTGTCACACATTCATGGCTTTTTCAAATTTAAAGTGTGAGCTAGGAGGTTAAATGCTTTTTTATTCATATACCTAAGAACAGAGTAAAATATTTAGGAAAATTAAAAAAAGAAAACAAACAAAAAACCCTGAGAATGCAGCTCAGTGTGAAGCTACATACCAGTGGTTCGATCTCCAGTGGTAAAAATCAAACAAATAAATAAACTGAAATATGCTATGAGTTGTTAATAGAATGTACTTCATATGCAGAAGCAGTGAAATCAGATAATTCTCTCATGAGAACTGCATTAGTGCAGGCCAAACAATGTGGTCTGCCTCCGTGGTGGAATATTAGTCTACCATACAGAAGGGTAAATGTGAGTTGGTTTCAGGAAGATGGGTGATGTGGAGACCACAAAGTTGAGCGAAATAAATAAGATACAGAAGGTTAAATGTCTCATGGTTTCTCACATAGGAGAAACCCAAAATATAAACAACTTACAGAGCAGGACATAAGAGAGCTGGTAGGAAGCAGGGAGGTAGACTTTGTGGAGATGGGACGTGGATCTGGGGAAGAAGGGAGGGGGACGACGGAGGTAGAGCGCAAAAAACATCAAGATGCAGCACATGCACGCACCAGTTCCCCACCTTGAGCGCGACAATGGTGTGCTGGAAATCTGAACTCCTAAATGTAAAAGAAAATGCTTGCATTTGCATTTTGCTTTTACCCTAACAAAGGAAGTGTCACACCAGGCCAACGCAGTAGTGTGTCTACTGTGCATCTTCACATTGCGTATCGTACCAGCACTCCGCTTTCCAGTTTCCTGGAGGGTCACCCCTTTCAGCACGTGTGTTGTTTGATCTTCTCTGCTCTTCTCCTTCTTACTTTAAAGAGGTATTTCCTTTCCTGAAGTCTAGCTGCAATGCTGGCTTCAAGTTCTGGAAGTCTTCAGCTTTGTGCAAGCAGTTTTGCCAGTTTTCAAAGGAATTTTTAATTTCCTGGATATATGTGAATCTGTTTCATGCATTCTAGACTTTCCTATATTGTTCATTTAATGTTTCTATCAGCTTTCTATATACCTTTATTTTTTAAATATATGTCTTTCTTTTTCATTACTGTTATCATTTCTTTTTTTACTCTGAGAGATTATTTCTGATCTGAGTTCTTCTATAACCTGGAGTTGTTTCTTTACTTCAGTTGCTATCATTTCCGAAATTTCAGGTGTGTGACTTCCAAGTTCTATGTCAGTGTCTCCTAGACATGTTCTGGGAGAGGTGAGGGTCTGAGATTACCTTTTCTCCTTCCTATTGACATTTTCAAAGCTCCTGAGGTTCACCAGTGCTCAGTGCCACTCCTGCAATAGTGGTGCTGGTGATGGGGTGCAGCCCACCAAAACTTCCAAAACTTTATTGCTATTCTCCTTCTAAACCTAAGAACTTCTGCAAATTACCTGAGAGGATTGACAGGAAAGGAACAACCACACTTTACCTTTCTCATCCTTTTATATCACCACAGCCAACAAGTAGCTGGCTAAGTTAGGGATGTAACTACATGAATGAGAGAAGATACAATGAGAGTTTTTGGTCTTTGTGCCTTTGGTTTTCTTTCACTGTCTGATAAAATTTTTGCTCATATAAAAAATGAGGACTCTCACTGCTGTTCATGCTTAGTTTTAGAACTATGAGTACTGTGAATTTACATTCAGATTTTTCAAACTTAAAATGCATTGTGGATTCTGTAAAACTCTGTATTCACAGGCAATGATTGTAGGTCCAGCAGCAAAATCTAAAAGCATGCAGTGCAGGATCTCCCCTACTCAAGCAATGCTCTATTTTCTGCTGCATTTCACTAAGAATTTTAAGACAGCAACAGCAGAGTATAAACCAGGTCAAGGACATTCCAAGGACAGGATCCATGGCAACACTGCCAAGGCCAAGGATCCACAGACCTGGTCATATTGTAACAATTGTTGCATGCAAGGGGTAGAAAGAGGTTATGTAGGAGAAGACAGGATGGGCCCAAACTATAAATGACATATATGACATGTTATGGAGTGTTTTGTTTAAGAGTAGGAAAGTATTGAGTATTAGATGATCCTGAAAGACAGGAGGCATCCCAAGTGGGTTGTCACAGGGGCCCTTTATCAAGAGTACTTAATAATACAGCAAAGTCACAATGTGGGTACAACATGGGTCAAAGTACAATGAACCTATATGGTTACAAGTACAGTCACTTGGCTAATGGTGACCCAGTTGGAAGTGGGGCTTGTGGGAAGGGTATATGGCTGACATGAGTAACCTTGGCTTATCTATCTCTTCTAAAACAGGGACATGTTAGGAAAGGATGGAACCTGGCTGGCTTTCCTAATATGAACTTGGTGTCCTCATTGTCAAAGGAGCTTGAGACCTTGTTGTTACGGAGAACAGCTGTGGTTCACTTTGGGCGAGCTCTGGGCCTTACCGTGAGCATTTTCTCCTGGCTACTAGAGGAAATTATTAGGCTGGCATTCCTGGTACACATTCAGCTGTTCTTAATGTCAGAGGAGCTTGGGCCTTGCTGTTGCTAAGGATGGCTGTGGTACTCTTCAGGGGACTTCTGGTTCTTACATTGAGTGTTACTTCCTGGCTCCAGTATAGATTTTTCAGCCTCCTCACCCAGCTCCTTCATCCTGATGGCACTTTTTTTTTTTTTTTTGTAGAACCGGGGATTGAACTCAAGCTCTTGTGCTTGCCAGGCAAGCGCTTATTCTAATGAACCATCTCCCTAGCCCCCTTGATGGCACATTCTGAACTTCCACCTTTGACCTTTGGGCCTTTCCAGTGAAAATCCAGGAAACAAAGTTGTATGAGATGTAGTATGGGATCCAGGGATCTGGCTGGATTCATGGGGCATTGAGATGGAATGTAGTCCATTAGCTGAATTCTGTGTGTCCCTAGTGTATAGCCAGATTTCCTGCATTCTTTTGTACTTGACTCTTTGGTTGACTACTATAAAATAACATTACACAATTTGTGTCCTGTATTCCACTCTTTTCCTTCTCAACACTGACTACAACACCTTTCAACCATATCTGTTTCCTCTAACCCTTCAAATTGATTGAGTTTATTCCCATTCTGTGTATCTTCCTGAAGTTATAGAGTTTAAAATTGATAGTTTGATATTAGAAACCAAAACTTCTTTGTTATACCATCACACTTAGGTTTTATAAAACTAATATCTGAAGCAATTAAGAAGAGATTTTAGAGTGGTACCAGGTAAGGTGTAACTGAACAATGCCAACATCAGAAAGCTGTGAAGTGAAGATGCAAAGCTGGCTAAGGATGAGAATTATGAGAGGAAAAAAGAGAAGCCTAAGGGTTTGATACCTGAGTTTGGCAAACAAGATATTTGGAGAGATATGTGAACAAAACTGATTTCTAAAAGGTTTGCATTTAATTTTCAGCCAGAACATCACACCTATCAGTGCCAAGTTGGCTAACACAGAAACAGTAAATGTTTACATTATATGTATTTCACTCTTTCCAAAGACTTGAAAAACTGGTGACAACTGCTCTAATAGAGGGTAGGTCACACTTCGTGAGAGGTCCCTGTGTTGTGCTCATGTGAAGACACTGAGGACGCTGCATCTTTTAAAAATGGTCAGGTTGAGAACGCCTTTGCAACTCTGATTTCATAACAGGTGATAAATACTTCGATCACAAAAGGCAACGACCTTGCCATATCCCAAGAGCCAGAAACATCCTACATATGCAAAATAATACTGGAAATCTTAGGGTTTCATGTAGTTCACTGATAATTAGTGTCTCAAGACATTTCACATAAAAATCACTTCAGATGTTGAGTCCATGATTGAGGTTGAGAAATATGACAGCTGTTGACCTTCCTGTCGCCAGGATCAGCTCTCTCTTTGTTGGAATAGGTGAGATATGTTAATCACTCATTGAGTAATTTACTTCAACAAAGGTGTTAATTGAAAAGGTGACATGCTCAACTTTTCATTTTATGAGGTGAAATGCTTTCATGAGATGTGTTGCTGTTATCTTAAAGTATTTTTTAAAGTGTTTTCTGGATTATAAGAAGGCAGATTTGTCTTCTCAATTAGACAATGATTGCTCTGGCCCAAATTGTCCCATGTGAACATTTTGGCAATCAGGCGTTTATTAAAAGCAATTTCAGGGGTAAGTTTAAACAATAAATTGTTCTGTCTGTTTACTTTCAGCTATACTGGTAGCGACCCATCGCTTCTCTGTGACAAATAGCTCTGGATGTTTTAGAAGCATGCAGGAGCTAGGGTGGGCACACAATATCTTGTCTTTTTCATACTAGATCTATTTCCTCTGATTATTGCTGTTGACCACATAACAGACAAAGAGGAGGAGAAAATGGTTGTTGCACTTTTTTTGTGACTGGCTCAGCTCACCCTGGGGCAGGGGCTGGCATGCAGTGGGGTTCCTGGGATTTAAACACGGTCCTTGTACGCTTGCCTAAGCAGGTGCTTTAGACTGCTGAGCTATCTAGCTGGCCCTACTATTATACTTCTGTCCCTTCCCCTCTGGATGGAGTGATTTCAAGGGAGCTAAAGAACCTGCATCCTTTCCCCCTTCTCATTAATTTTTCTTATCCCTTTACTTTTAGGGGCCAAGCATGAAAATCCATGACATGCAAAAGCATCTCATTATACAGGTAAAAGTAGCAAAAGCCTGTGTACATCAAGAGGAAGAAGAAGGCTCAAAAAATATCTGCAAAAGCCTTACATTAGTACTTCTGGCTGATTTTTGGTACAGAGATCCTATGACCATTACGAAAACTTAAAACAATGAACAAAAAAAGCAATTATGCCAGGAAAACATGGAAATAGAGAAAAGTGTTTTCTAGGGCTGTGAAAACATTGGATTCAAGTGTGCAGTTTTTCAATAAATTATAAGGCAAAAAGAAACATACAAGTATGGCCCATTCTGTGAAAAATAAAATCAATAGAAACTGTCTCTGCAAGAAATCTCAGGTCAAACACACTGGGCAAAGACCTTGAGACAACTATATTAGAGTTGGAAGATGTGGGGAAAGACAACAAACCTATGCAACAAACAAACTGGAAATATCAAGAAAGAGGTGAAAACCTTATGTAGAAGTAAAACAAATTAAGGAGTTGAAAAGTATACTAACTGAAATTAGAAATGCACTAGAGGAAGTGAAAGTCAGGTATTAGTGAGACAAGGGCAGAATTAGTGAATTTGAAGATAAATCTATCAACTCTGAAAAATAAATAGTAAAAAGGTTAAAAGAAACTGAGCAAAGCTGAAGGTACCCGCAGACCAATGGACACATTATTATGGTCCAATAAGAAAAGGTAGAAAGGAGCAAAGAAGAAATATAAGGAAATACAGGCTGGAAATCCCCCAAATTTGATAAAAGACCTGAATATGAACTTGTAAGAAAATAAACAAACTCAGATAACATGACGTTAAAGGGTTCGCGTGGAAGCACATTGTAATCAAGCTTCCAGATCCTCTCGAAAGCAGTAAGAGCAGTGACTGCTGCATACCAAGGAGACTCAAGTACCAGCGATTTCTCCTTGCGAACTCTGAACCCAGAACACAGGAGACAGATATGTCCAAAATTTTAATAAAAGCAGTATCAACCAAGAATCTTATATCCAGGAACATTGTCCTTTAAAAGTGAAGGAGAAATGAAGACATTCCAGGTAACGAAAATATTTTTTTGTCACTAGTAGGCCTGAACTGTGAGAAATGCTCAAGAGAATCCAATGAGGTAAGATGAGAGGACAATGGACAGTAGTTTAAATCTGTCTGGAAAAATTAAAGTTCTCAAAAAAGTTAAATACATGCACAGATACAAAAGCTAGTGATATAACAACAGTTTTTAGCTCTGTTTTTATGTTGTGCTTGACTTAAGAAAATAATAGATTAGAAATATAAAAGTTAGTATTATTGTAACTTTGGTGTGAAACTATGTTTTTGTAGGTAGGGATTCTCCACTTAAAAAGAATTATTGTGTTTGGAGGTGTTCAATATATAAAGATATAATTTTATGACATCAATAAGCAAAATGGGTAAAAGTAGTCATGTAAGGGAACAGAGATTTAATATGGCACTAAAGTTAAATTGGTATAAATTCAAACTAAATGATAACGTTAGTGTGACGAATACGATCCCTGTGACAACTAGAAAGCAAACCACCATCCATGGCATGTATGTTTTAGGGAAGGAGAAAGTCATTGAAATGTTTTCTTTCAAATGCTAACAGGCAGGAAAACAGCAAGGTAGGAATCTCAGGAAAAAGGTATAAAAATTATGGAAAACAAATAGAAAAATGATAAAATTAAATTCTGCCCTCCCTGCAATCAATTTAACCCTAAGTGGGTCAAAATTTCCAATCAAATGACACCGATTACCAGAATAAATAAAAGACACAATCTAGTTATATACTATTTACAAGATACTCTAGGCCGAAAGACAGTTTTAAATTGAGATTGAAAGAATGGAAAAAGAAATTCCATGTAAATACAAAAGAAAAAGGCTAGTTATGCTAACAGAAGACAAAAATAGACTTTAAATGAAAATATTTGAAAGAGACAAAGAAATGCAACTATTACTACAAGATCTAATATAGCACGAAGATAAATCAGTTATTAATTCTTTTAAAAGAAGACAACAAAATTTTCTAAGAGAAAAGACAACCATGAAGAAAAATGCTAGAAATGAAGGGTGAAAATAACTCTATAGTAATACATGAAAACTTAGAAGGTAAGCATGAAAGGGCTTAAACAACACAATAAATCAATTAAATCTTGGCCAACTTGTATAGAGCTGTTGCATTGTAGCAGCAAAATATATATTCTTTTCAAGAACAGATAAGTTATATTACAAATTAACACCTAATAAATTTAAAATATATAGCATATGAATTATTTTGTCAGATCACAATATAAAGTTAGATATCAGCATCAGAAAGAAAACTAGAAATTTCATAAATTGTTGAAATTAAAGAACACATTTTAAAAAACTCTATTGCATTGTATTGCATTGTACTGTATTGTACTGTTTTTGGAGACAGGATCTCATTGTGCAGTTCACACTGGCCTTGAACTCACGATAGTAGTTCAGGCTGACTTTGAACTCACAGGGATCCTCCTGATTAGCCTCCTGAATGCTGGGATTATAAGTCTGCACCACCATACCTAGTTTTTATGTTTTTTTGAGTAATATACTTTTATTTTATTATTTGTTTATTTATTAATGCATTTTTAGGGAAGGGTTTATAGGGTGTTCAGGGTCTCACCACTAGATCGAACTTGTAGTGATCTGCCTCCCAAGAGGCAGCCTCCCAAGAGCTGGGATTACAGGCACACATCATCATGCCCAGTCTTGATTGCTGTCTCAGCATGCCCTGGGGGCGAGGCCCTCATGGCAGGCCCAGGGATCAAACTCTCAGCTCCTGTGTCTGCTTGCAGGCGCTTTAATCTGCTGAGCTACTTGGCTGGCCCAAGGAATATACTTTTAGAGAAGCTAACTGAAAGAAGAAATCTGAAGGGAAATTAGAAATACAGATACAAATTCTCTATGATGAATATTATCATTATGTATATCTAAATTGTACCAGTAAACTGAATAAAAAAGAAAATAAAGTGCAAAAATAGTCAAATTTAGAAATATATAGCTATAAATACGCTAAAAAACAAGAAAAATCTCAAATCTGACTTTACAACTTAGGACGAGAAAATATCACACTAACATCAAGGCTTATAGAAGGAAGAAAAAAAAGTAATGATTAGAACATGGACAAACAAACTCAAGACAAAAAAGGAATAGTGAACATAATTTTTGATTCAGTGAAATCAAAAGTTACCCATTTGAGAGCTGGCAAGATAGTTCCATGGACTAAAGTGCCTGCTTAGGCACTGCAGGGCCTGTGGTTTGACCCCCAGAACCACATGCAGCACTAGCCCTGCCCCCAGGGCAGGCTGAGTGGGCCACAGAGTCAGGGCATAGTGTTAAGAAAGAAGACTCAAATTGCTAAAATTACTAAAATCAGAACATTGTTACTACAGACATAGAAAAATTGTAAGAAAAACACTATAAACTATTGTATAACAATAAATCAAGTGGTTGAAATGAAATGATCAAATTCTTAGAAACACAAAACTTACTAAGATTATCTCAGGAAGAAATAGGGATGCTGAAAAATAAGTAGAAGAACTGTCAGGAACCAAAAGTCTTCCTGTAAAGACATGCTCAGAATCACATGGCTTCGTCGGAGAGGTCTATCAAATACTCCAAGACTGACTAATAATCCTCTTCAAGCCTTTCCAAAAGTTCTCAGAGAATAAATCAAATTATGAAGCCAGTATTATATTGATACTCAAGCTAGAGAGTGAAATTACCAGAAAAGGAAATTATAGACCAATGTTTTTAAAGAAGACTGATGCCAAAAATCTTCAACAAAATACTACTAAACCAAGTTCAGAAGCATATTAAGAGATTCTAAACCATGACCAAGTAGAATGCTTTCTTGGAAAACAGAAAAATCAATCAATGTAATAGACTATACTGACAGAATGAAGGAAAAGAAACAAAAACCCACATGATTGATTGTCTAAATTAATGACATAAACCAACTGACAGAATTCAACAGCAGCTCATGATAAAAAGCACTCAATAAACTAAGAATAGAGCAAACCATAAAAACTGTATAAAAGCCGCATATAGAAACCTCAAAGAAAACATCATATTCAGTGATAAACTCTCGAAAATTTTTGTTCTAAGATCAACAATAAGAGAATCTTACTTTCAATTAAATGCAGTAATATTAAAATATTAGTTCAATGAATTTATAGAAGTAGGATATGAGGTAGTACACAAATCTCAGTTGCCTTTTTATAGACTAATGAATAATATAAAAGGAAATCTCGATGAAAATTATGTTTATACTAACATCTAAAAGAATAAAATACTTTGAAATTAACCAAGACGGTGAAAATATCTACAAAGAATATTATAAAATATTGCTAAAATAAACTAAAGAAGATGCAAATGAATGAAAACATATTCGTCCACTGGAATACTCTGTGCTGTCACAATACTAATATTACCCAGAGAGATTTACATCTTTAATTCCATCCCATTCAAAATTGCAATGATTTCTTTCTTTTACAGAAATGGAAAAACTCATTCTAAAGTTCATAAAGAATTATCAGAAATCACAAATAGCAAAGGAAATCTTGAGAAAAGAGGGAAAATCTGGAGGGGTAACATTTTCTGATTTCATACCTCCATACAAAGATGTAGTTAAAACAATGTATGTCAACATAAAGACAATCATTTTGGACCAATGAAACAAAATTAAGAATCCAAAAGTAAACCTTTGCATACATGGTCAAATATTTTTTGACAAAGTTTCCAAGATCATTTAGTGAAGGATAGGACAGTCTTTTCTACAAAAAATGCTGAAAAAATAGGATATTAATGTAAAGCGTGAAGCTGGTCTTTTACACAACATACAAAATTTTTCCAAAGGACCGGCCAGATAACTCAGCAGAATGAAGTGCCTGCTTAGGCAGAGCATAGCAGCCGGGGTTCAATCCTCAAAGTGCAGTGCTGGACCCACCTGCAGGGCATACTGACACAGTGATTGAGACGGGGCGTGGTGGCATGCACCTGTAATCTCAGGGCTTGGGAAGTTGAAAACAGGAGAATCACTATAAGTATGATCAACATAGTGAGACCCTGTAGACCCTGCAGACCATGTACTAAATAATTTTTTTTTAAGGCCAGCAAAGATGCATTCAAAATGAATCATAGACCTAAATAGAAGACCTATACTTATGAAACTCTAGGAACAAATGCAGGTTGAAATCTCATATCAATAAATTTTAGAATGATTTCTTTGTTATGATACCCAAAACACAGAAAACAAAAGAAAAAGTTAAACAAACTTGGCTTTACAAAACCTTCTAAAAATTGTGTTACACAATAATTTCAACAAAGTATAAAGTATAGCCTATTGATAGAGCATATTTGCAAAAATATATCTGATAAGGGCTTAATATCCATATTATGAACTGCTAAAACTCAACAACACACAAACATACAACTGAATAAACCTTTCTTCAGAAAAGAGACAGAAATGGTTGAGAAGCACATGAAAAACTGCTCAATTTCACTAATGATTAGGAGAGTTTAAACCCAAACTGTACATACCTGCTAGTCCAGCTACTAAGGGAACCACAATAGCAAACCAGAAAATAACAAGTGTAGAATGCCTGAAACCCTATGTACTGCTGATGGGGATGTTAGATGGCTTAGTAATCGTGGAAACAGTACAGTTGTGCATGACATAATTAGAAATTGAGCTACCATAGGATTCACCAGTTCCATTTCTGTGTCTGTACTCCAGAGAACAGCATTCAGGCTCTCATACTCCTAAGGAGGTATTTGTATGATCACACCCTGCTTAGAAGAGCTAAAATTTGGAAGTTGCCCAAGTTTCCAGTGACGGATGAATAGATAAGCAAAATGCGATCTATAGACAAAGGAATATTTAGCCTTGAAAAGGAAGAAATTTTTCATTTGTACTACAATATGGATGACCCTTGAGAACACTATGCTAAGGGAAAAATGTAAGTCACAAACAAACAAATATTGGCATATTTCTTTCTTTCTTTCTTTTTTTTTTTTTTTTTTTGCCCTCCTCTTCTTTGCTTTACTCAATTTTGTCTAAATCAAATGTAAATTACAAAGTAAGTAGAAATGACAGCCACCTTTTGACCAAGCCTATAAACACTAGTTTTTCACTCAGATAATCGTTAGCACTTTTTTAGCAATAAAACATTTTTAACTTAATGAGTGTACACAGTTTAGACAAAATGGTATTGTAGAGTTAATAAATAATGTAGTGTAAACATAACGTTTGTATGCACTAGAAAACAGAAAGGGTTGTGCGACTGACTTCCCGGCGGGACCCGCCTCCTGGCAGTGGTGTGGTGTGAGCCCAAGGTGGTGCCCCTCACGCCTGCGCAGCGTGAGTGCATCGAAGTGATGTGCTGAGAGGAGTCGGAATCTAGAATGGTGGCTGGCAGGGCTGGAGGAACCAGGGAGTGGATACAGAATTTCAGTTTTACAAGATGAATGTTCTTTAGGTGACAGATGGTAGTGACGGTGGCACAACACGAAACTATATTTAATACCACTCCGCGCAAAATGGCTAAGAAGGCAAACATGTTATATACATTTTACTACAATAAAAATTAGAAGAAATAGTTCTCATTTACTGTAAGAAATTCTTAATAACCCCATTTCTAACCATCTCCCATAAGAACAGTGATTTTCAACTCGGGCTGCACGTTATATCCCTGGGGAGGTAGATCTCCATGTACACTTGCCCAGCTCTACCCAGACCAATTAAATCAGAATTTTTGGAAAAGCTCTCAGGCAACTGCAATTGAGAAAAGTTTCCTAGGTGATTTTAAAGCATAGCTTGGGTTAAAAATAACTATGATGGTCTCCCCTCAGATTCTCTGAGACACAATTTTCACCTTAGTTCAAGATAGCTGACAAAAACAAAAGACAGAAAGCTTGTTTCAATCAATAGGAGGTGGAAATAATTCAACGAGTAAAAACCAAAGGTGTGTTTGTATTTGCTTTTGCTTTTACAAACAGAAGAATCCACAGTTTTTCCTCAGTAGTGTTTAAGCTCAACCAGGATAAGCAGTAATGTTTCAATGCTGTTGTTTTCCAAGGTCATTAATCACTTTCTATCTCAATTTCACTACATTTTTAAGAAGACATGGATTTATTTCTTTCCATGTTCTTTACTTAGGTCCTTATCTAATCGACTCTGGGAATGAGTCTAGCACAAGAAAGAATATTCTACTCCAGGCATATATTCTCCTCATTGAGCTAACAGATTTTGTTATGGATCTTTCATCGAGACAAAAGTTTTGCCAGGCATTCCTGCAGTAATGTCACATGACAACGACTCCCTCAGCAACTTGCATTAATAGATTTGTATTCTCTTGTCCCTGACCCAGGGGTCATCTGGCTTCCTACTGACCTTGCTGACTTGGGCTGGATGTGGCTCCAGGCTCTAGGTTAGGTCTCTGTCTAGACCAAGGTGCCATCCAGGGATGTGGCAGGCACAGAGAACTAAGACAATCACCTCTTGCAGTGAATTACAGGTACATGATGCCTCTTAACCCTTCAGCTATGGATTGGCCCATGACTTCTGTCCCTGGTCATTTGCAAAAGAAATTCAGCTTTGACCACACTGAGATTTTAAAGCTCTCATGGCTAAGAGCTTGGTGTAGAACTGTATTAAAGAACTGGTAACAGGGCCAGAGAGATAGCTTAGCGGTCTAAAGCACCTGCTTAGGCAAGCTTAGGCATGCACAGGAGACCCTGGTTCGATCCCCAGCACCACATACTGTGCCAGTCCTGCCTTCAGGCCAAAAAAAGAAAGGAACTGATAACAATGAGTAATCTGGTCCAACAATAGTTCAAGAATTACCTGAGTGTTACATCTGGTTCATCAACGAAACTGAAGATATAATAGACATTTTTTTTTTTTAAAAGTGTTGTGGGAGGATAAAGTCAATGGTACTAAAATGAAGACTCAGTTTTGCACATATTTGGACAATGTCTGGCAGTTTTCATCATTTTTCCATTTGCATTTCTTCTGTTTTAAAATTCTCTTTAAAATAAAAATAAAAATTATAAAGCTGAAGGTGTGACTCAGTGGAAGAGCACTTGCCTGGCATGCTTGAGGCCCAGGATTCAATGCTTAGCTCCATGTGCATTTTTTAAACTGTTGAAAACACATAGTAGTACCTGGATTAGGAGGGAATTTCTCATATGTAATATTTGAGAGCATTTGGCAAAATTTAAAGTACAATGCAAGAGAAATTTGCTATAATTATAAATTTCACTTATTGTCTTAAAGATTCAGTTTGAAACTGTATTTAATTATCCAGCTGAGAATATCATATTTTCATGAGTGATGTGGGTGAAGGAAGTGACAGCTCTGGCCCTTCAAGCAGGGGTTTCGGATGCACGCCACGTGGAGCGTATCCAGTTTGCTTGAGCCCACACAAGAGCTTGCAAACACTGACGACAGCACAATGTTAAGAGAGTGAGCGATTTTTCAATAAAAACCACAATTTCTGGTTGCTCTTCAAGTACAGCAGACTGAGCAGCTTCGGCCTACATTCCCCCATGGCAACAAAGTAGCAACTGCTTCTTTGAGAGGAGGGAGCTCTCCAGGTTCCCGTGTTTCTCACTACTTCCCATTGTGTTACACCTGCCCACTTTGTTCATGTCTTTTATTTTCTGGGATCCTTTATACAGGGCTAATGTGCAGTACACTTAGCTAGGAAAGCCAAGAATCAACCACTTAGAAGGAACACTAGTCATGGAGGGGTGAAGTAGGATTGTGGACATATTCTCCTGTGATGCCACATGGTGACTCTTTAAGAGCTGGTACATGAGACAATGCAAAAGATTTGAGGAATAGGGCCAGGGTGGCCACAGAGGCCACAGAGATATGTTGCAGACTCAGAGAAGGGATTCTTCTGTTGAACACTAGAGAAGGATTTCAATATTTTGATGATGGGTATTCCCTGCTGTACACAGTTCTAAGTATCAATACTGTTGTAAAACTTGCCTTTCTATTCTACAATGGATTTGATCAAAGATAATGATTAAGAATAGAAATGACTGGGATCTAAATTCAGAAAACTTGACCCACTTTCTTGGCAAGTATGGCTAGGACATAAAGGATCCAAAGAAATATTTGCTTATTCTGAAAAATCTGGTTGTGTACAGTTCTATCCAGACCCTGCCCTGTCTGTGCTAGGGCAGCCTTTCAGTCAAGCATGAGAACCTTTCCTCTGGGCTCTCAACACTCTCTGCTTCCGTCTGCCTGGCCCACCTCAGCCTGGATCTTCTTGTTCTTAGTGTAGGGATGTCAGAGCGTGGCAGGTGCGCAAGGAAACTGCCTGACAGCTTCTGAGCTCTTAGAATTAAAACACACAAATTTAAGCTATGTCTTAATGAAATACAATGGATTTAGCATCAAAATGATAGCTCCTTTCTGAAGTTCTTCATGAAATGCCCATTTCTACTTTATAAGTTGCTGAATCTTGTCATCCATGAAAAGCTAAGCATGCATTTCGTTTATGAGCTAGACTCTTCTTTCTCCCAGTCTTTTTTTGAAGATTTTTGTGCTTCTGGCAGAAGAAATGAGGTTTTTTTTAAATGTCAATTTTATGATTCCTCAAATACCACATTTCTCGGAGGTTTCCATTTTTGGATAGAGTGGAATGTGCCATTTAAACAGAATAGTCTATTTTATGATGAAAATATATGATGTAAAGATTGGAAAAGGAGCAATAATTCAGTAGTACAGAATGGCGTGCACCAGAGAAGAGAACAGGCTGGTGGCAGGCTCCAGAGCTACCCTGCAACTGCCACCGCTTACCTCCTACTCCTCCATCCAGGGGCCGGAAGGCTGGCAATTTGCTCTCTGGAGAATGACAGGCCTCAAGGCATCCAGCTCAAGCGGTCTTTGTGGGAGAAGATGAACTTGTAATATTGCTCTGCGAGGATCTGGAAAGTACAAAGCTTGGGGGAGTTGCTGGAAAATTGCAGTAAAGAAGTTGTATAATATGACATGTTCTGAATTAATTTACTCTCCGTAGGACCAAGGAAATTAGCAGGCAGATTAAACCTACCACTCCAGATTTCTAAAAATACCTGCTTGATGGAGGTTGCATGTGGCTTACTCGGCTGCAGAGCTGCCCTATGTGCCCCGTATCTGGACTTCTCCACGTTAATTACGCATTTGCATGCCAGGTTGGGGAAAGTCAAATGAATAAATGACCTTACAGATCCATAAAATTTCATTATTTTGTCTTTTTTCTTGCCTCTGCTTCCTTTTTTCCTAAACTGAGTATCTTATTTCACCTTCAGAAACCTACATGGCAAGTGTAATTATTTTTATTTTTCCACTTGAAGAAATGGAGGGCAAAGAACCTGAAATTAAGAGGTTTTGTACCCAGTTCTACATTACACTGTATCTCTTTTTATTCTGGTTTTAGTTGTTTCTTTTACCATCATCCAGGAACTAACTGGGTGAAAAAAGTATTTTTGCCTGGGTCTCCATTCTGCGCTTTCGAGTGCATTCTTTTTCCTTTCCACATGGACTCTGTTAATTTCTAGACTGCATAAAACAGAAAAATAAATCTTAAGCTCATCAGGATGATAATAACCTCAAATTTAGGCATGAAAAGAGTAAGTTAAAGACTATTACAAAATTTTATTTCAGATAGCAAAGAGTAGTACACAGATAAATACATTCCCAAGATGTTTTATTGTTACTTGGATCCACTTTCTAGAGAGGCCCTACCAGGAGCAAGATATTCCACTGGAAACATGGAGGTAAAACCATGGTTATCATCATTTACCTCAGGGAGTGCCTTCACACAGGAAATCCTAGTCACAGGATGAAGCTAGTTAAAACAGATGTTGTAGTTGAGATACAATAAATGCACAGGACAAGTGTAGAGAACTGAAAGTATTCATTCTCATTGGAGTTAACTGGGGAGCATTTAATAAGAGTGTGGCACTTGAAATTTTCCTTAAAAGATAAGAAATAGAGCATGAAATGGAAAATATAAAAAGAAGTCATTTTAGTCTGGCTGGAGCATAATGAAGTCCTAAAGGGCGTAGCAGAAAATGCTAGTAGCAAAATGCACTGACGTCAGTTTAGAGCCACACTAAGGTTCTGGATTTCCATCAAAATCTGTTATCTGTTGATTTTTTTTTTTTTGTGTTAGAAACTAAAATAATGTGACCCCCACAAAAGCAATTCCGACAGTGTACAAAGGATGTACTGGGGACCCGGAAAGCAGGGAGCCGAGTTCAAATGTTTTTCATCATCGTTGGGGGGGGGGGCGTTTAGCAGCAACACATCACTACATCTGTCCAGGATGTATAATAGATTACCCTTAAATTTTGTGGTTAAAAATGACAATAGTTCAGGAATCCCAGTGTGACTTAGTTGGGTGCCTGTGGCACTCAGGTTTCTCGTGAAATTGAAATCAAGTTTTGGGCCTTGGCTGCAGTCTATGTAAAGCTTGATCCAGAGAGAAGCCACTTCTGAGTTCAGGCATGTGGTTTTGTGCAGGTATCAGGTCTTTGGAAACTGTGGCTTGGAATTCAGTACCTTGCCTTGTTGAGTTTCTGCACAGGACAACTCACAACATGACTGAGACCATGCTCAGAGCAAGTGGGGGTGGCTAAAATATAAACTATAGGTTAATTTGAAAATCTAATCTTGCAAGTGAACTCATCAATTTTGCCATATTGTTTGCATTAAAAGCAAGATACCTGATCCAGCTCATCTGCAAGAAGTGATTAACTGGGTGAGGTGGACACCATGCCTGCAATCCCAGCACGTGGGAGGCTCAGGCAAGAGGATCGTTGCAAGTTCAAGACCATCCTGGGCTACAAAGTGAGCTCAAGGCTAGCCTGAATGGCATAGTTAGAGCCTGTCTTAAAAAGACAAAAAGGAAGAGAAGATTAAACAAGGCATGAAAGTCAGTAGGTGGGGCTCAGTGAGACAAGTTTTAAGGTTTTCTGTCATGGAGGAATCTGTTACATGGGCTGAAATACATCTCTCAAATGCATTTGTTGACATTCTCAGAATGTGAACATATTTTGTGACAGGGCTTTTCAAGAGGTCAGGAAGTACAATAAGGTTGTAGGAGTGAGCCAGATTCCGTATAGCTGGAGGTCTTAAAAGAAGAATAGACCACAAGTGCCTAGGCCCGCAGAGAGGACCACGATGTACAAACACAGACTGCAGTTGGCTTACCACAGCAAGAGGCCTCAGGCCTTAGAATGACATCTGTGATGCCTGATTTCAGGAGGGTAGCCTTCAGAATGGCAAGAAAAATGTTTCTGTGGCAGCCCTGGAAAATTAGTGCAATGACGAGGGTCTAAAGCGAGCCCTGAGAAGGGGAATGGAAAGAAGGGAAGAGCTGCGAGTGGTTCCAAGCAACGGCACTGCCAAGTCAAGTCTCAGGTAGGAGGCGGTGACTCCCTGTGACAGAAGAAACTCTTGTGCACAAATCAACTTAGGCAAAAATGTTCTGCTTCACTTATTTACTTCTTTATTGGTTTAATGAAGGGCACAGACCTGACAGAGAGGATGTAATGTACCTTGGTTTCTGTTGAACATTTAACATCTTTAATCACAGGATGGATTCTTCAGAAGCAGACATTGAACAGATTCTGAGAGATGAGATTTAAAAATCAACAGACATGACAGAAGAAGTTGGACCGGGCGAGGGAGAGGTCTGGCTACGATTCACACCCATCCCTGTTAGGGGTTGGGAAGGAAGTGTTGTCTGTTTAAATTGTCTTACATTGGACTGAACTTGGCCTGAGAGATGCCCCAATTGTGTGACCTCCTGTGGACTGCCCTCCAGGGGACATGTGGCAAGGAGCCGTGCAGCTGAGACACACTCTGGATGGATAGAAGGGGGCGATGTCTGCAGTCTGCTAGCAGCTCTCCCGCTGCAGGGCAGACAGGCTTTACTTTGAAAGGCTCAAGCGGCTGAATACAGGGTGAAATGCATGTTGTAATATGTCAGCTCCTGGAAGCCAGAAGCAAGCCACGTGCAGTTGGAAGGACAGTTAACATGTGATGGAGCTGACTGCTTTGTAGTCACACCACTGTGGCCTACAACATGATTTTGTGTGTTTTTCAATAGAGCTGTATGAAGTTATTTTATTCATATTTCCACTACATGTACAAAAGACTTTAATATGTAGAGAGTGAAGTTCATCCCTCATGGCCATTCCATGAGTGGCAGACCAGGAAATAACATCTCATTCTCTTTACTCTAGAGTCCATGCCTTGACTGCTCAGCTACACTCCATGTTGACTAATGGATGGTGTTAGACTTAAAATATCTCTTAAATGAGGTGTTGCAAGATTTTTTTTCACATGTCTACACTGTCAAATAACACCTCTAATGAAGGCATTAGCGGACATGCTTGTCAAAGCTGTAGATGACAATTTCTGGAAAGGAAAAATGCTGCAGACACAAAAATGAAATGCATTCCAAGCATAGTGATGTTCAAAATTACTAGGATGAAACTTGGGAGGGATTTACATTACATTTACACTCAGGTTCTGAGTTTCCATGCACAAATTTTGAATGAGGAAAACCTGACCTAAAAACTGTTCATGTGAGAGGGAAAAAAAGCTGTAGAGGGTTTGACTGGCTCCAGAGAACCTCAGAGAAGCAGAAGATTAAGCATAATTATCAGTTAGTCCTGATTTTGGATCTTGGTTTCAACAGGTAACACATGGTTGGATACTTTTATTGTTTAAGATTGGATTTTCAAAATCTAAATTAGAGATAGTAATACCACTTATCATGACTACTTCAGAAACTTCTTCAGAATATTTTGGGGGAAGGCACATGTAAATACATTTCTAAATTATCACATAGAACATAAAAGCAAGCCCTTCCATTATTATTATTATTATTATTTTATTTTTTTTGCAGAACCAGGGATTGAACTCAGGCCCTGGCGCTTGACAGGGAAGCGCTTATTCCACTGAGCCATCTCCCGGCCCCTCTTCCATTATTTTTTATGCAAGGCATCACACACCAATTACCGGGCCGGTGTTTGACATGAGACAGCGCAAGGTGCCTGTGGGCACACTGAGTTGGCATGCGCTGCATTCTCCTAGCTCCTTCTTTAGATGGGCATCTGGCTCTGGTTGGAACAAAAATTTTAAATATATTGACTAGAAAAAAATAAAGTCCTTATAATGGTTGTCATAGAGTTTAGATACATTTTTATGGAGATCCAATAAGAGCAGGAATAACTGCAGATTCCAGGAAAACCAAGAGGGGCAAAATGGAAAGTTTATAACAAAGTTCATATTCAAAGATTCAATGGATAGCACTTAAGGCCACTTCCTACCAAATGCTTTCTGAGCATACACTTGGTTATAATCGATTTTTCTTTTCTCAATCCTCCTTTGATTTGTAGCTATTCTTCCACTTATTAGATTTGCACAAAAGCTCATATAAATGGAGGATAAAGAAGACAGTGCTGATTATCAACAATATACTAATTATTGTTGTACAATGTTCTACAAATATTTAGTCTCACTATTGTCTTCCTTCTGCAGCTGGTAAAACTGAGGCTTTGTTGACATAAACATCTTATAAATAGATAAGCTATTCAATTAGCAATTCATCAAGTTGGACTGGAACTCAGGTTTCTGGCTGCAATGCTCTGTGCCGAGTATCTTTCCATCTCCACCATCAAGACAACACCGGGACAAATGTTTCGTGTTAGTGTCACCCCAGGCACTGTCAGGGAAAGCAGTCACTCTGAGCAGGATTGCTGGAGCTTCTGACGCCAGGGCTTGCCTTGAACACTCATCTCCCTGTGGAACAAGGTAAGGTTTTAATGGCAGGTGATCACCTCCTGTCCTTCTTGCAACTGTGACCTTTGTGAGATTCCAGTGACCAGCCACTTTTAACAGTTCTTAAGAAGCTATTATAGAGGTCATGAATCATTCACATTTGTGCTCTCCCATCCTAGCCCCAGGATGTCAGCTATAATAACTGTTGACATAGTTACAGGACCTCTGGGAACCTCCAAATCGCAGTGGCATTCATCACCTTCTACCACTTTGGTCTTCCACCTACACCCTAAAGTCCAACACCAGAACAAAAACGCTGGCACCAGTTCACATTCAGGGTTTCACAGCAGAGATGAAGGAAATTTCCTGTGCATTCAACTTGAATTCCTAGATCAGCCCCAGGGACTGTTTGATGCTATCGAGAGCCCGTTTGTCATGGGCCAATCAGCAATTTAAATATTCTCACATGCAATTGGGCACTGATGACATGCAGCTACCCAGAATATTGGGTCTATCTGTAGATGCTCCCCCATAACCCCCCACAAGAGTACACGAAAGCCCTTGCTCAGTTACATCCTAATCAGAGGAGAACTGCAAAATGCTCTGAGATAAAAGGGGATGTTAGATGTCACCGAACAGCACTATCTATAGGCACAGAAACATGGCTATTAGAGAGTTAGAAAAGCACTCTCCTGAGCTTCAAAGGAAAATAATTCAGGGCTAGGCAGGATTGAAATATTTGCTCATTTCAGACCTCAGCTCCTTCCTCTGCTCACTGCCCCAGCCCACCCTTCTGTCTGTTTTATGTCCTCTCCTTTGGATATTAGCAAAAATACCCGGCAGATGTGAAGTGCTATTTAACATTTTTGAGTCTTTTATTTTCAGTATCCACCTATCTGGCCAGGAGCAAAGTGTATGGTACTGGAATTAGACCCTACTTAGAGAGAGAGAGAGCATTTCTCTTTGATTGACTCAAAAAGCCCTCTGAAAAATTTTAATTGTGTGGGAGAGAAGAGTACAGTGATTACTCTGAGACCTCCAGAAGGATTCTGGGCATGCAGAATAACTGAGCCTTGTGGAATAAAACTAAGCAAGAACTCAGATTCCCCATTCTGCTTCCTAGGAATTTGGTGTCAGTGTGACTTATTAAAATGAGCAAGCCCCCAGGAAGATGCCGTATTCTGGAATTATTACTTCATGAATCAGCATAAACTATGCTCTTGAGCCATAATAATATTTTTTTAACTCGTACTGCAGGAAGATTCTCTTCGATAGAAAATGCCTTCAGCATCTAGAGGACATAGTGAGTTACACTTCAGCGAGCTCCGGCTGCAGCAAGTCCCCAGGGAGTGTGCACAGCGCTCCGCTCTGCAGGACCTCTACCAGTCACCCCCGCACGCCACCTGAGGTAGGTAATCCAGCACACCACCTCCCAGCACATTTAAGTGAACTGTCTTCTCTACTTCCTTATAATCTTCATTTTTGTTAAATAAAAAGACAAACAGAAAGAATATTTCCTGAATGCTTCAAAGTTTCCTTCCATATCTGTCCTAATAAGAAATTTTTTTTTCAGGAAAAAAATGAACAAATGGCACAGGCAATTGCACAAGCTCTGGTTCAGATCAGATTCACTGCGGCCAGGTGTCTTATTGGAAGTCAAAGTCCTGATTTCGCTTCCACCTGAATCCTGCTCCTTATGTGTCTTCTCTATCACGGTAAATGACAGTTCTCTTCACTCAGTTACCTACGAGTTACCGTCAAGGTACTTCCTGTGTTCTTGTCCACACTGTATCCAACAACAGTCCCCACCAGCGGAGCACTTACTTTCAAAGTACACACAGAACGCACTTGTCTGCTGGACTTCCCGTTAGCTCACTGTACGCAGACACCTCTTACCTGGATGGGGCCCTGGAATTCATCTGGCTTCCTCTTGAAGCCTCTTCCAGATACTCTGAAATCCACACTGTAAGATCATTGACCACACCTGCCTCATCGTGCCCCAGAACACCACAGCTCATTTGTCCTATCTAATTGTAAATTTGTGCCCAGGGACCATCCTCTCCCCACCCCACTCCTCTCCTCTGTGTTCTCTGTGACCACTGTGCTGTTCCCTGCTCCTGTGAGATCGCGAAGTTTAGATGGACAGAGTAGTGAACTTGTGTGGTTCTTATCTGTTTGACTCCATCTTATTTTGTTTAATATATATCTGCTAGTTTTAGATATGCTAATGCAAACACCAGGATTTCATTCGTTTTTATAATTGAATAATATTTTTTATGTCTAAATACCACATTTGTTTTTGTCTTTTCATTCGTAATGGAGACTTGGGTGGTTCCACACTTTGGCTGTGCAGACATCTCTATGATACACTCTTTTGGCTTCTTTTGGATATACACCCAGTGGAGGGATTGGTGGGCTATGGAGTTTTATTTTGTTTTGTATTGTAGGGAAGGGTCTACAGGCTGTTCAGGATATCACTACTAGATCAGACTCAGAGTGATCCGCCGTTTTACAGCCTCCCAAGAGCTGGGATTACGGGTTTGTGCCACCACGCCCAGTCTCCATTGCCACCTCAGCACACCCCATGGGCAGAGCCAGCACAGCAGGCTTCAGGATCAAACTCCTGGCCCCTGTGCCTGCTTGCACTTTAATCCACTGAGCTATTTCTCTTTTTAATTTCCAAGGAAACTCCATACTGTTTTACATAATGTTGGCACTAATTTACTTTCTCACCAACCACGTGAAAATGTTTCATTTTCTCCAAATCTTTTCCAACCATTTTATATTTTTTATTTTATTATTTTATGCATTTAGTACAGGGTCTTACAGGGTCTCATTACACAGATCAGACTCATGGTGATCCTCCTGTTATCAGCCTCCCAAGCACCGGGATTACAAGCACACGCCATCACTCCCAGTCTCAATTACTGTTTCAGTATGCCCCAGGGGCGGGGCTGGCATGGCATGCCAGGGATTGAACCCCAGTCCCCATGTCTGCCTAAGCGGGCGCTTTAATCTGCTGAGCTATCTGGCTGGCCTACCTGTGGTACATTTTGATTTTGTGTCTATAATTTTTTTCATTTATTCTGGACTTTCTAAAATCTTTGCGGGATTTGGAAAGCCTCCTACACAGAGATGTCTGCATGCTTCCCAAGACTGGGGAGTTTCCTGGGCTTGCATCACTGAGTGAGCTTCCTCAGTCCTTAGCCCTCCCCCTGCCTTTCACAGGTGCACACCCACCCACTTGAGGGGTCTCACGGGCCGGGACGCTCTCTTTCTTTTGGTTGATCTCATCTGTCCTTAAGGCTCTCGACCAAGTATTTTCTTCTCTTATTAATCTCATTTCCAAGATTTACTTCTTATTCTTTTTCAAAATGTCTCGGCTGAATTTCTCATTCATATCCTGTATTATCTTCCTAATTTCATACAATTGTTTATCAGTATTCTGTTAACTGCCATTAAACTATTTATAATCATTCATTTGAAATCTTTATTAGGCATTTTATCTGTTAATTTCTTCGGAATCTCTCTAAAATAGTGCAATCTTTTAGAAGTGTCTTATTATGCTGTTTTTAAAAATATTTATTCAGTTCTTAACATTGAGGTCTCTAAATCTAGTGGGTCAGTTACTTCTACCATTTTTATGAGGTTCCCTTCTTAATAAATGTTATTGTCCTGAAAATACATTTTCAGGGATCAGTTTGTCAGCAGTGTTTGCTTTGGTTCTGGTTTGGTACCATCGTGTATCCTCCCTGTAGCTCTTTAGCTACTGTTAGTGAGTTTGGGCTGCAGAATCAGATCAACCATATGTGTCTGCAGACCCCAAAGCATTCAGCAGCTCAAGTGTGGTGTACACAGCAGAGGGTCTGCATTGCTAAGTGTGTGACTGCTTCTACACTGGGAGTATGGCTCCCTAGTAGGTCATGGGTGTCTCCTCAGACATTAGCGATATCAGCTCTGGAAAGAGCTCACCATACTGGTGCCACAAGTAGTGGCTAGAGCCTGAAGCACTTGTCTTCTGATGGGAAGTGGCTCAGGTACAAACATGTTTGTTGGGAGTGGAAGTGGTGGGAAGCACAGCGTTCTATATGGAGTGCTCAGAACCAGTACTAAGAGCAGGTTTTACTCATACTAAGCATGTGCATATCCGGTGGCGGTAACCGCACAGAGGTGTGGTGGCAACAAGCACTGTGCTGCTTCTCCCTGCCACCACCCAGCAGTGGGCTGTTGACCTCCCAGCTAGCCGTGCATGCTTAGAGTCAGGGCAATGGCCAGGCTCCCTCACCACCTCTATCTGCAGCGTCTGCCCAAGGGTGCCCAAGAACAAAATGTGGCCAGACCTGCGAAAGTTCCTCCTTTGCCTCTTTCGGCCCTCCAGGCCCAGGCACACCACACCAGTCAGAACCCTGGTCTCACTGTCTCACTTGAGGGCTCTTTAGCCTAGCATAGCCTTACGGGTGGGGCAGCAACAGAGCCACACAATCCTTCCCCATACTGTTGGTTGCAGGTGATTGCATGGCAAACTGCAGGAGGATCTGTGCTTCCTGTTCTCTGAGGAAGGTGGAGCCCTCTATTTCTTTCTGCATCACAACAACTTTTCCCTGTAGCACAGGGAGCCAGCAAGTTTGTGTCTGAATCACTCTGCTAGGCCAAGTTGGGTTTGCAAGGCGTGATCCCCTGAAGCAGTGCAATGGAACGTCTATGGGGCCCTAGAGAGGAAAATTTGGGTGGCTGGAATTCAGACAGTTGGTCTCTTCTCAAAGTGGTCCCTTACTATAACACCCTGATAATTTTCTGGGAAATGGTGTGAGATCCTTTTATAACTAATCTTCAGTGTGGATTTCAGTTTACTTACTTAAGTGCAGGGCTAGACATGAGGACTATGAGACATTCCAGTAGCTAAGATTGTCAACATCTCTGGTGTTTGAGTTCACTGAGACCCTGCAGAGGGAAACACCATCCTCAGCTGTGAAGCCAGGAGGACAACTGTGGAACATCTTTCTCTTTCTATGCTCCGGTTCCACATCTCTGAATCTTACAACGTTTTACTCTCTCTTACCAATTTCCAGTGACCTCTGCGATCAGGTCACCTCAGAAATCAGTTAGACACCTCTTCCTTTGGCTCTTTTATATGGAGCAAATGAAATCTTGGAACCTTCTACCTCAGCTATCTTTAAATCCATCTAAACTCGAGTCTTTTAAAACTTATTTTAGTTTTGCTTAATATGTTGTGATTGTAATGTTAAGGGACCTGGTATATTTCAACACATGCACACACAAGGCACTTGTCAAGTCCATCCTCCCTCTAGCCACCTCTTCCACACTCTGCCCACCTTCAGCACTGTACATCACAGGTGACGCAACACTGTGAATTTGACTATGGATTTCTCGCAACCCATGACATTTATACTTTTTATGTCCTTGTTTTTAATCTTAGTAGTTATCATTCTTTCACTTCTGGTTAAAGCACTTCCTTAAGCATGTTCCACAGTCTGGTCTTAAGATACATTTCCTTTATGTCGTCTTCTATGGGAAAGATATTCATTCTTCATTTCCAAACAATATCCTTACTGGATATAGTATTTTTGGCGCCTTTTTTTTTCACTCACCACTCTAAATACATGTCCGCATTCTCTTCTGAACGTCAAGGTTTTTGCTGAGAAGTTGGCTTAAAGTCTAACAGGAATTCCCTTATGTATGAACTGACAGTTTTCCTCACTTAGAATATTCTTTTTGTTTTTTACTTTTTTAAAATTAATTTTGCTGGGACATTTTAGTTAGATATAATAATCACATTCATCATAGGGAATTTGTACCTGTATATTATTTTTTTGTTTTTGTTCTTGTTTTGAGACAGGGTTTCTCTACACAGTTCAGGCTGGCTTTGAACTCACTTTGTAACCCAGACTGGCCTCTATCTCCCAGCAATCCTCCTGCCTCACTCTGCCAAGTGCTGGGAGTACGGTGTGTGTCATCATGACCACTTTATGTGCATGATATATCTTGACTCTTTCTTTTTCCCATTCCCCTTCTATTCCCTCAGCCCTCTTCCCCTCCTTATTTATGAAAGCTTTATTTCATTTCTTTTTCCTCCTTTTTTCTTTTCCTTCCTTTCCTCCTACATGCTGAGCTCCCCCATTTGAACATTTTCTTCCCATTTCACAACATCCATTATACATTTTGGTCCTTATTTACACTTAAAGTTTCTCATATCAGAGAACAAAGTGATATTAATATATGTATGTCAGATTTATTTCACTTCAGTGTATGGCCTGTAGGTGCATCTATTTACTCAGAAGTCTGTCCAGTTTATTCTTTATGGCTAAATAGTACTCCACTGTATAAAAATATGTATATTTAATCATTCATTGGTTGATGAGCATTTGGGTTGTTTCCAACACTTAAATGTTACCAACTGCACTGCTATAATGGGTATGCATATGTCGCTGCATGTGATGGTTTTAATTTCTTTGGGAAGATGCAAAGGAATGAAATACTTGGGTCAAATGGAACCTCTAGTTTTAGTTTCCTGAGAATCAACACACTAATTGCCCATTCATGACTAATACTCTACAGAAAATTGAAACTGATCTTTATCTCAATTTGATAAAACCATCTATGACAAACTAAAAACGAACATCACATAAAATGAACAAAAACTGAATGGCTCAGTGGAATAAGCGCTTCCTTGGCAAGCACAAAGGTCTAGTTCCACCAATAACAAACAAACAAACAAACAACGAAACTCAAAAACTGAAAGTTTTTACTCTAAAATCTGGAACAAAACAAGGAAGTCCACTGCCACAAGTCTATTTAATATGGTTTTGAAACATTAGCCAGAACAATTAGACAAGAAAGAGAAAAAAAGGAATAAGGACAGTAAAAGAAAAAGTTATCTGTGGATGAAATTATACTCTACATAGAAGATCCAAAAAAGCCACCAAAATACTTCTCCTTTAATAACCAAACTCAGTCAATTATCTATATTCAAAGTCATCACTCATAAATCAATAGCATTCCTGTAAAAAATAATAAAGAGACTGAGGGCAGGTAGGGAAACCACACTTTTCACAACAGCATGCAAGAAAAATGAAATATCTAGGAATCAATCTAACTAAGGAAGTAAAAGTTCTTTACATTAAAAACTGCAGCACTCTGAAAAAAGAGATCAAAGAGAACACCAGAAAGTGGAAAGATATCCCTTGCTCATGGATAGGAAGAACCAACACAATGAAAATAGACATACTCCCAAAATTATTATAGAAATGTAATGCAATGCCAACTAAATTATCAACAGCATACCTTATAGAATTAGAGGAAATAATCCTAAAATTAATATGGAACCAGAAGAGACATAGAATAGCAAAACCAATTTTGGCCACCAAAGGTAAGGCAGGAAGCATCAGAATCCCTGACTTGATAAAAACAGCATGGCACTTGAATAAAACCCAACTGAAAGATCAATAGAACAGATTAGAAGATGCAAAAAAAACTACAGCCACCATATCAATGAATAAGGATCCAAACACCTTTACTGGACGAAAGCCTCTTTAATAAATGATTTTGGAAAAACTGGCTTTCCACACACTGAAAATTAGCACTCATGTCTGTTACCATGCACTAAATTATAACCAAACAGATCAAAGACCATTTATATATATTAAAACAGAAGCAATAAATCAATCTCTTGGAAGAGAAACTAGGTAGAACTCTTGAAGATCAGATATAGGCAAAGACTTTATGAACAAAATCTTGATCTCATGGGAAACATTACAAATAATCAACAGCTGGAATCTTATTAAAAAGCTTTGCAAAGCAAAAGAAATTACCAACAGAGTAAAGCATCAACCCATAAGCAAGAAAAAAAAAATTGGCAGCTATTCTTAGAAAAATGATGAACATTTAGAGTGTATAATGAAAAAAACCCTCCTAAATTTAAAACTCATTCCAAAACTGGACACCTAAGACAAATACACACTTCTTAGATAAAGTATAAACTACAAATACATGAAAAATATTCAACATTATTAGGCATTTGAGAGATGAAAATTAAAGCTGAGATGTCATCTTAGTCCAGAAAGAATGGCTATTATCAATAAATAATCTACTAACAAATGCTGATGGGGCTGAGAGCAAGAAGGAACCATTTTCAACTGTTGGTGGGCATGTCAATGCTTGTTTTTTATAGATTGATTACCAGGGGCCTCAAGAAGGACTTCTGTGATTTGACTTTGTCCAAACTTCTGTTAATGTCACAAAGCTGGTTGTCCATATCTTATACAAGACTTAGGAAATTTTCCAATATTTTATTAGTTAATCTATCTTTTCTTTTTTCCTCTTTCTGAAATTTTCTTAATCAAAGTCTTTTTAACTTTTTATTTTTTTTTGCCCAAAGATAGTTCTGAACTCCATAGGTGTTTTTAGCTGTTTTCATTCTTATTTTTATTTTTGCTGGATTATCTCAAAAGACCTGTCCTTAAATTCAGAATTCTATCTTTTGATTGATTAAATCTGCTATAGAAGCTCTCAACCTTAATTTTTAATTTCATTCACTGATTTCTTCAGCTCCAAGATATCTATTTGGTTATATTAAAAAAAAAATTCCTCCTAAGGGGTTAAGGAGATGGCTCAGTGGAATAAGCGCATCCCTGGCAAGTGCAAAGGCCTGAGTTCCATCCCTGGTTCTGAAAAAAAAAATCTCTTGAATTTGTCATTCATGTTTTGAATTATTTTTATAATTTTGTTGAGTAGTCTGTATGTATTGCCTTGCATGTCACACGTTCATTATTTGTAATACTTCCCATGAGATCAAGGTTTTGTTCATGAAGTCTTGTACTTGTATCTTCAAGTGTTCTACAAGGTTTTAAAGCTTCTAAAACATTTTTTCTTAGAGTTTCTTTTCAGGCAATTCGTATACTTTCATCTTTATTGTGATACTTTGTGTTGAAATAGTGCATACCTTTATTGGATGCGCCTTGTGTCCCTCCATTGGTATCTGTGTATTTGCTAGAATGGTATCCTAATTTTAAAGAGTGATTTTTGTTAGGCAAAGCTTCTGTAGGAGTATCCTGGGTGTTGGCTGGGTATGGTATGTGCTTTGGTTTCCAGTAGACACAATAAACTGCATATGTTTTTCAGTGGTAGTGACAGCAATTCCCACGGAGACCTGTGTGACAACCTACAGAAGTCGATGCGCGCAGCCTGCTGGCTCAGCTGGGGACTCTCACAGGGTTGGTACATATGCACAGTGAAACTATGTGCTCTGTGCAGGTCTGATCTGGGCAGATTTTCTCATGGGCAGGACCATTTGTCCTTTGGGGATAAAAGACCAAGTGGCCTCCAGGGCATGGACGCTGGACCCAAGTTCTGAGAGGGTGGGCTTGGAGCACTGTGGGCACTAGGAAGTGGAGGGTGGAACATGTCCCACCCCATCTGCTCCTTGGGATATAGGACAGTGGCAGCTTGGTTGGAAATGATGCCATGTTGTGCATGAACATGGTATAAACTCGGTATAGCCTCAGGGATGGAGAAACCCAGTCCCTAGTGGCTCCCGGGACAGGATACAATTGGCAGCAGCTCTAATTTCAAGAAAGAACCAGGCTGAGTTGTAATTTTAGTCTTCGGGGTCGGGGGAAGAAGCCCCATGTGTCCTCTTTTTTTGGGGCAGATGAGCTATTTCAGCTTCAGGATGTGTTCTAAGCCTGATCAGACCCCACAGGGACCACAGGATCCTCCGGTGGCAGACACTGCGAGTGTCCACAGCATGAATGGGAGCTGCAGAGCTTTCCTGCTCAGCCCTGCTCTGCAGGAGGAGCTGCACTCTGCTCTGGGCGGATCCTGCCTGAGAGGGGCAGGTGCACCACTCTGCTCTGTGAGTGACGCTTCTTGTGCTGGCTACACAGGCTCTTAGCATTCCCCTGCACACTCCAACAGCCTCCTCAAAGCACTCACAGAAGTACCTGATGCTTGGCTCCCTCACTTTTATAGCAGGTATGGGTGCTGGACACCTCGAGTCAGCCATTTTTCTTGACCACTCTTAGCCTTATCATTTGACATTTCCACTGGCGTTTTTGTTCATTTCCTATCTCCCATCCCCGAAGTGTCAGCTCGCTGGGTCAGGATATTTATTCATTCTGAAATTATGCATTCACTCCCATACATTCAGCTTAGACAAGACAGTGCAATATATGTTCTGTGCTAGATATCATGGGGTCATTAGTGAGTCAACAAATACTGGCTGCAGTGGGCTCTGTAGGTATAGTCTTGAAAGGAAATTAACTGCATTTACTCCTCCAAACACTCAACTAAGACAGAAACAGTATGCCACTCTAGGTGCTTTCTAATCCAGAGGCTTGGACACAGAGAACGAAAAGGTAAAATATGGTAGATGAACAGCTCGCAGAACTACACTGCATTAGAAACCACAGACTGTCACACAGGGCCCCATGGACAGGCTGCAAGTGCAGTGCTGAGCAAAAGGAACAAGTTATTAAGTAAAAGAACATTTACGTGGATTTCAAATGTATGGGCAAAGGGCACTGTTATATTTTTCAAGAGGAAATAAAAACAGTAAGATGCGCTAAGCAATTTAAAATTCTGTGGCGGACAGGTTGTCAATGAGACATGAGGGGAAAGGGAATAAAATGAATTGGGAAGTAAATGAGCAGGTGAATAGCCCTAAAACAGCAACATTCAGTGGACCACTAATGCTAGTACTTTATAATTTAATCAATCAACACCCCATGTCCGAGATGAGCAGGGGCTCTTGGAGCACTCCCTTTCTGTTACACTTTTCCAAAGTGACAGCGGCCCGGATCACATATTCCAAGGGAATGTCATCCTTTTCTGTTTTGTCTAATATCCAAATATGCTTCTCAGTTCTCCTGCCATCATGTGGGGAACAACAATTCCTAATCTTCAAAAGTATGTCATTGAGAACCTGGGAGATTCTAAATTTGAATGCAAGGTTTTTGGTTATACCTTATATTCTCCATTTACTGAGGCAAAGGAATGGTTATTAAAATGCTAATAACAAAATTCAATTGGTGAGATGCTTGAGCTTTCCAGTTGACTGATGTTTTACAGTATGTCACTTAAATAAAGGTACAGAACACACTGCGACTGCAGGTAGCAGAAAAGTGAATTATGTGGACACTGAATATCGATTTCTTACAAGACAGTGAGGTGGTTACATGTGGTATATTCGGATTCAACTGGCTAGCAACGGTAACCTATTTCTTCTATTTGATGTCCACATGATTTGACCAATTGCATAACCGTACTAAGCTTCAAAATCTTTAGTTTTCAGAAAGAGAACCACATCCTTGTTTATTGGGTCCTTATAGGGATTATATGACATTTCATGTGAATTGCACAGGGTAATCTTTCGTACCCAATGCACAGGTGATGTTATATTTTATATCTCAATATTCTTTAACTGATCAATGTACTCAGATTTCACTGTCAGATATGTGTTAGGTAGTGAGAGAAAATACCAAGAGATGATTTTTTCTTTCACATTCTGATAATCTAATAATTGAATACAATTTTAGGTTTGCTAATTTCCAAGTCTGCAAATTTTTGAGTTCTACTGGTCCTTGCTCTAAAGTGAAAGGAGTAAAGATATTTATTCACTTTTACTGCTACCAG
>NW_004524633.1:6922542-6926523 GCF_000260255.1 Octodon degus
TTTTTTTTTTCCAGAACTGGGGATTGAACTCAGGCCCTTGTGTTTGCCAGGCAAGCACTTACTCTACTGAGCTATCTCCCCAGCCCCATTTTATTTAAATTTTTAAATATGCATTTTGGTACAGGATCTCACTACACAGCTCAGACTTGTAGAGATCCTCCTGTTTTCAGCCTTCCCAGTGCTGGGATTACAGGCATGCACCACCACACTGGGTCTTGTTGGCCTGCTTGGTGTGCCTGAAGGTGGGGCTGGCACGGCATGTGGTTCCATGCAGGGGGGAGGCGGCAGAACCCTATTCCCTGCGCTTGTCTAAGCAAGCACTTAGGGGACAACACTTGTTTGAAGACACACTCAGTGGTGACTGCCGAATGAGTGCAGTGAAGTAAAGAAGCACACTGAGAAGACTGGGCTAATGGTGAGGGTTCAGAAATCACTGATCTGGAATTACCCAAGGCTGACAGTGGTGTAGCGATTACAAGAACAAGAATGAAAAAAGCCTCAGAAATAACATTTAAAGAGTAAATAAAGAGACCAAAAATAAGAAGTCTAGGAGAAAGGAAAACATAAGAAACCAAGATAATAGATTTATTTTTTCTTTAAGAAAGGATTTGTCAGTAGAAACTAGGCAGAAAAAAAGTCAAATAAGAAATGACTATGAATAGAAATATGGATTTAGAATTAGGCTTTTGGACTCCACAGGAAAGGACTGATAAGAACAGAGCCAATTGCCAGTGTGTAGTTAAGTAGCAAGTGGGAGGTGATAAAGTGAACGCAAGAATATTCTTCCAGGAAAACTGGCTGCTAGAAGGGGAGGGCAAAGGAGAATTCTGGAGGCATACGCATAAAATTACTATTTAAGAACACCTACCATATTTATAGAGTACAAATATCCTTAGTTCTTAGTCTTAGATCTTTGAGTCTACAAGAGGAGTGACTTCATTAGGTGTTAAGTGTCTTATTTTTCTGCCCTATTCAGAAAAAAAAAAAAATGAGGGGGGAAGGCAAATAGAACACATATTGTTAAACTGGACTCTGTCATTATTTATTTAAAATATACTGAATATATATTGTATTGACTCAACAAATACTTACTAAATATCATTTATGTCCTCAAACCATATCAGGCCTTAGGCAGACAATGATAAAAATATATAACACTGTAAAGTGACATTTTAAAAATATTATATAAATAAACCCTGATTTACTAATAATGTGACATCTCAATGTTATACCTGCTAAAACATAAAGGGGATAAATAATTTTGAGGTATACAGTTTCTTTTTCCCTACAATTACCATACGATATTACACCTTAAGCCTTTGAGATACTTTTATCATAATTTCCAACAATGGAGATCTTCCAAAATTACAGTTCAGTTTTAGAGAGGCAAAGGAAATTAACCTCATATTTAAAAAATTAAAAATAGTATGCCCTAAAACTACAGAAACCAAAGATAAACAGCATAACAAAATTCAAAAATAACTGCAGATTGGAACTGTAAATGGTTCCTTATTTTAAAGGTTACAGAATTACAGTTCTAGATTTGTAGGGTCTGGTTTTTGAAGAAAACAATTGTTAGAAAGTTATTCAGTGTTACATGGAATACTTAGGGTTGGAAGGGCATGATATGTGTATCTGACTACCAAGCGATGGAAGTAAGAACACACGTATACAGCTGGAGAGCCCCACCGACACAGCAAACGTAAAACAACTGCTGATTCTGGGTAAAAGCTCTTTGTACTATTTTTGACACTTTTCTGTAAATTTAAAATTATGTAAATATAAAAAGATTTCCCCAAATTTTATCCAATATTAGGGAAAGTGAGTAATTTCCATCTCAGAATTATAAGGACGATAATAAGTTTACAGAACAAAAAGAGTCTGTACTAGAAGGGCGATCTGTATGGAAGAAAAGCTTAAGTCCTTGAATGTTACAAATGTTGCAAAATTAAAAATTCAATAAAGCAAGATAGTGCAAAGTTAATGAAATTCAGCACTTCAGTGACTGCTGCTAACTTCCAGCCCCTTTGTGAGAGGAGTTACTTAAGTATTCAAGTCGTGAAGGAGAACTGTTATTCAAATAAAGCTTTAGGATGTTAAATATACCACAAAAACTTTTACACTTAATGAAATGGCCATGTTTGAACAATGTTCAAAGAGGTTGCTTAAATAAACCATCCAGGTCATTAAATTTTTAAAAATCTGCTCTCATGATCACAACCTTTCAAAATACAGTATAGGTTAGAGCAGAGTTGTGCAGGTTACTCCGTAGGAACCATCACCGCCCACTTCTGTTCCACCCGCTTTCACCTCCTACAGTTCCAACGCTTAGGACTTGCCCTTCCCTTTCCATCTGGCCTTCTCAGATCTTCCCCTCTGGCCCCACCCACTTTTGGAATCTTGCCCTTCCAGCCACACCCACTTCGGGAACCTTCCCCTTCCAGCTACCTCCACTTGGAGAACCTTTCCTGACTACCCCACCCACTCCTGGAACCTTCCCTTTTGGACCTCGCCCATTTCTGGAGTCTTCCACTTCTGACCACATCCACTTCTGGAACCTTCCCCTGCTGACCCCACCCACTTCTGGAACTTTCCCATTGGTCTCGCCCACTTGTGGAGCCTTCTTCCAGCCACACCCACTTTTGGAACCTTCCCTTGTCAGCCCCGCCCACTTCTGGTGCCTTCTCTTTCTGATCACACCCATATCTGGAACCTTCCTCTATCAACTCCACCCACTTCCGCATCTTTCTCGTGCCGACCACACCCACTTCTGGAACCTTCCCGTCAGCCCTGCCCACTCCGGAGCCTTCTCCTTTCGACCACACCCACTTCTGGAACCTTCCCAGGTCGGCCCCGCCCACTTCCGGCGCCTTCTCCTTCCAACCACACCCACTTCTGGAACCTTCTCTGGCTGGCCCCGCCCATTTCTGGCACCTTCTTCCGACCACACCCACTTCAGGACTCTTCCCCGGTCTGCCCCGCCTACTTCTGGCGCCTTCTCCTTCCGACCACATCCACTTCTGGAACCTTCCCCTGTCGGCCCCACCCACTTCTGGCGCCTTCTCCTTCCGACCACACCCACTCCTGGAACCTTCCCCCTGTCGGCCCCGCCCACTTCCGGCGCCTTCTCCTTCCGACCACACCCACTTCTGGAACCTTCTCTGGCCGGCCCCGCCCATTTCTGACACCTTCTTCCGACCACACCCACTTCAGGAATCTTCCCCGGTCTGCCCCGCCTACTTCTGGTGCTTTTTCCTTCCGACCACACCCACTTCTGGAACCTTCTCTGGTCGGCCCCGCCCATTTCTGGCACCTTCTTCCGACCACACCCACTTCAGGAATCTTCCCGGTCTGCCCCGCCCACTTCCGGCGCCTTCTCCTTCCGACCACACCCACTTCTGGAACCTTCTCCGGTCGGCCCCGCCCACTCCGGAGCCTTCTCCTTCCAACCGCACCCACTGGTGGAACCTTTCCACGCCGACGCCGCCCACTCCCGGAACCGCCCATCGCTACTCAAGCTCCGCCATGCCTCACGTCAGCTTCAGCTTCGCGTCCCTTCAGCCTCAGCCTGGAGACAGCCCGCGGCGGGGCGCTTCCTCAGCCACCCTGGGGAGCACTCGACGACAGCGCCAGCGCGTCGTTCGGCGCCACCGCGGCTGCCCTGCGACCCACCTGGCCACCTTCGCCGCCGCCCTCGCCCTGACCCGGCCCCCCGTGGCCGTCGGGCTCCCTCAGCAGCGGCGCCCGCGTCCTTCCGCGGCGTGCGACGCCGCCATCAGCGCTCTGGTGCAGCAGCAGCTCGGCGCCGCGCACACCTACCTGGCGATGGCGGCCCAGTGCGCGGGGGGCGACGCGGCCCTGCGGCGGCTGTCGCGCTGCTTCCTGCACCGCTCGCACGAGTGGCGCGAGCAGGCCGAGCAGCTCATCTTCCTGCAGAGCGCGCGCGGCGGGAGCGTCGTCCTGGGCGGCGCGCAGCCCGGC
>NW_004524633.1:6927088-6941740 GCF_000260255.1 Octodon degus
ACTCGGGGACAGTGGCGCGTGCTGCGAGGCTCTGGGGTCAGTGTTCTAATAAAAAGCATGGATCCGATTGCATGGGCTGCGCTTCTCATTCGGGGGGCTCCAGAAGTGAGGTCACAGCGTCGCGACCTGTGCAGCAGCAAATAGGGCTGCGGTGTGTAGAGAAGAGGAGAGGTTCTAACCTGCCAGGAAAGTATGTGTTCAGGGGTAAAATCTACTCGGAAGGTAAGAATCCTAGCTTTCAGGACCCTTCGGGGGATACGCCCCGTCTATACTTCCACGCATTCTTCTCCAAGAAGTGGGGGGCCTCACAGAAGTGGGGAAGTGGAGGGACAGAGCCCGGGCTGCCACGGTGGCCCTGTCCCCGAGGGTGGGCCGGGGACCCCCAGCACGGTGTCTGCCTTAACTGGACTGCCATCAGCTAGAGACCTGCCCTCCCTCTATCTCATGCATTTCCACCATGGCCCCCAAGGAAATGATTGGCGTCAGCTGCTGTTCTGCATCGTGCTTGCAGTAATCTGACCCCACACACTAAGGGGCGCTGTGGTGGGGCAGCACGAAGGCGGGGTGGGGTGAGGCCCGCAAGAGTGGGCGTGAGCATTACTGGACTAGGGCAGAAGGAGCGCGGGTGGCCCTGGGCCGCTCTGAGGAGCTGGGAAGGGCCGTGCAGAGAAGCTCGCTTAGTTTCCTAAGCGAGGGAAACTCTTCTATAACAACAAAACCAAATCTAGATTACCTGTGCTAGAGGAAGTTCAGCTATTGAATCTAGTGAGTAATCTTGCTGTTCTGCAGAAAATAATAAAAATATTGCAGGTGAAGGAACAGAGCTTGCAGCCCCAAACATTAGCAAAAGTGATATTAAAAATGCATGACAGGGCAGTAGTTAATAAAAAAATAACATTCTAGATTTTTAATTTTTGTGGTTTGCCAGATTTTTAAAATTTATATAGTGATTTTGTATTTATAATTTTCTGGTTCTTTTCTTAACAAAGAATTCCAAATTAACACAAGCATGTGGTTTCACAAAACCTAGACTCTTTTTTTTTTTTTTTTCAATTTATAGTACTAAAACTTAGAGGTGAAAAATTTTCCCTTGCAATTTTCTCCTTCTTTGGGATTTCTGACCAAAATATGGCACAAAGACAATAACCCAAAGTATATGCATATTCACACACAATATGTACATACAAAAGGAGACCTAAATATTGTGATTGAGGTCTAAATTTTAAACATTTATTCATCAAAAGGCATGGTGCCGTTAACTGTAGTTAAAATATTTCTCCTCACTTCTAACACACATCCTATTCTTCTTGCCACTTTTGGAAGTAGTTTTGGCGTTCCTCTTTTGTGAGTGTCTTTACAGGATGTGGAGATATATGTATGCTGTCCATGCTATCTGGTGGAAAAGAAGGATGGTCAGACCATGATGGTGTGTCCTCAGCTTCTTCATCTGGCCTGACCTGCCTAAGATACTCAGCCATATGACTTCTGGCATTTCTCAAAGTCAAAAGGATCCTGAAACATAAGCATAAGTTGAATTAATTCAGAACATCCAGGGGGCTGGCCAAATAGCTCAGTGGATTAAAGCACCTGCAAGCAGGTGCAAGGGCTGGGGTTTTGATCCCCAGGCTTGCCATGCCGGCCTTGCTTCCGGGGCGTGCTGAGAGGGCAATTGAGCCTGGGCATGGTCAAACATGCCTGTAATCCCAGCTTTTGGAAGGCTGTAAACAGGCAGATCACTATGAGTCTGATCTAGTAGTGAGACCCTGAACACCCTGTAGACCCTTCCCTAAAAATACACACACAAAAAAATTCAGAACATTGAGGCAGCCACAGAAGCAGAACTAAAGACTCCGTGATACACTTATAAGTTTCCTTTAAAACAGCAAGAAGAACACAATAAGGGTGCAAGAAGAAAAGGGGAGTATGCTGAGGGAGCTTCCTGCCAATGTGTCCTTTACTGTAATGAATATTTGAAATTTAAACACGTGCCACGTTTTTGGGCTGTACCTCTTATGTGCATGTATACATCCATATAAAATAACACATCATTTACCAGCAGAGACAGAGCCTGGCAGGTGCAGTCTGAGTTAATTCCATCTTTATGTGGAGGGACGTAGATGGTAGAGGCAAGCCCTTAGTGTGGCCTTTTGGTGCAATCAAGAGCCGCAGTTAACGTAAGCTACTGGCAACTGCTGACAGCACAACCCACCAGAGTTTTACAGTAAATAGTTTAAAGTTATGTAGATTCTACTCATGTGATGGATTCCAAAAAATGATAAAATGTAAGTGTAGCCAGTAATAAACCAACAACATTATCATTTGTTATCAAATATTATGTGATACATATAATTGTATGTTTTGGACTTTTATCTGGCCAACAGGGCAGTACATTTGTGTATATCACCAGATTTGCTACAAATCCACAACTTATACATGTGCTACTAATACAGTGCTGAAACATTTCCACCTCTGTTAAATATATAAGATCGTTGTCATACATGTTATGACTGGTGTGTGTGTGTGTGTGTGTGTGTGTGTGTGTGTGTAACTCCCAAAGTTTCATGTTAATGTGTAGGGAGTTTGGGCACAGAGGCCGATGGTAAGAGAGAAGCTGTGGAACCTTTAAGGGGTGTGGCCCAGGGTAAGGCCTTTAGGTCATTCGAAGTGCTTCCTAGAAAGAGCTTAAGTATTTCTGGGACTCTGGCTAGCTCTTGGAAGAGTATTTCCGTAGATTCAGTAAGCTTAAGCCCAGAACTCTTCTGGCACTATGTATGTGATTTCTCCTTTTGCTTACACCCCTGCCCCATAATGCCATCAGTTATGAGAACTTTGCTAGAGTTGGTGCCATGCTGTTTGGACTTTCAGCCTCCAGACCTGTGAGCTAAGTAAACCCATTTCATTATAAGTTGCCCACTCTCAGGTATTTAATTATAGGAATGGAAAATAGATTAACACAATAATTAGATAGATAACAGTGATAAACCTAATGTTATACTGTTTAAAAGTTTTGATAGCCTAGAGGCTTTTAAGGGCCAAAATACCCCTGCAGGAATGATTTTTAAAGCTAAAGACTTCAGACTTCATGGATGAAACAAGTAAAAATGAGACATTTTGGATAACTAGTTGCCGTATTTCAGACATGAGATGATTTTAAAACTAGATAGAAATAATTAGAGACGGAATGAGTAAAAATATCCAAAGGTGAGATATTGAGATAGATGACAAAATTGCTTTGGAAACAGAAAGATTAGGATTGGATGAGGTTATATTCTAGCACCCTCACCGTGGAGACTAGTTCTCTCATGGTGCTGTTCAGAAAGAATAATCCAGAAGAGTGGAATTGGTGGAGAAAATCCTGAGCTCAATGGTCGACACACACGTGGCTCTGGAGCTTGCTCCGGTGTGCAGGCTGCAAATTAACATTTAATGCTATCAAACAGCCAAAGCAGTGCCAGACCAAAGGAGAAGATGCATGAACGAGAGGTAAAACGCAAGACAAGAAAAGAAAGGACTGATGGGGAAAAGAAAAAGAAAAAGAAAATCATTAATGTGCAAACTAAATACAGCCAATGAGTGAAAGAAAGAAAGAGTAAGCACGAAATTTCCAACCTGGAAATTGTGCAGTCTGAAGATGTAGGGAGCCAAGAGGTTCAAATAATAGGGGATGAACAATCCGAGATTTTAAATAGAGAAGCAGTTCTAGGCAGTGAACTAAATGGAGACACTGTGAGGTGTTACAGTGATCATACCACTCTGAAATAAAGGGAGAGACCTCTGCCAGGGAGTAGAAGTGAGGCCGTGAAGAGAAAAGACAGGGAGGAGGCCACTTGTGCAGGAAGGGACAGTGGCCTGAAATGAAGCTGGAGGAGGTCAAGTGGGAGGGCTTTCTTTTGATGAACAGCATTAACTGAAATGGGGAAGGGCAGAAAAGTTAGTCCAGGGCAGCTGGAGACCGGGAATTCTATTTTCAGTTTCTTGGATGTGACATGTCAGCCAAAGATGTCCTCTTTGAATCTACAGCTGAGAAAGTGTTTGAAAGCAGGAAGACACAGGCTCCAGATGAAGTCCAAGCTGTGTAGGCGTAGAATGAATATCTAGGCATCTACAAGCATGCCAGCAAAGTGCTTTGTGCACAAAAGTAACACAGAGGTAGGGCAGCAATGGAGCTGATAGGTAGATTGAAATAAAATGTTACTAAGTGTCTTCATAGAAGGCACCCGGAAAAGTCAGAGCCCGGCACCAGGCTTCGACAAGATGGTGCTTGCTAATGGTGTGGAAGCTGAATGCTGAGAGCTGGAGGGGGCTCCAGCGTTGGATGCAAATCCGGCGCTTCTGGTTCCGTATTGTAGGACTCGAAGAACTTACCTCCTCTTGCTGAACAATTTCTTCCATGAATGATCCGTGTGCCTCCCTTTCTTCTGTTCAGTCCCAGGCCTGCAGAGGGCGCGTGCTCTGTAACTCTAGCTCTTGCCATCGTCCCCTTTCAGGTTTAGTTTCTTGCTTATTGTGAGTTCAGTCATTTTCAATAAACCCTAATTTCACTTTATAAAATCTCCAGTTGAGACGCATTTTTGGAACTGAGAAGGAGTGATACCCTAGGCAAGGGCTATAACTGAGACTTGAAGCCCTTGTCCCGCCCGAACCCTGGTAAACAGCACTTATTTGAGGTTGCCCTTTGAACAGATTCTGTTTCTAAACTGTGTCACCTACATATAGCTAGTAAATATTTAAATTAAAAAAAGAACTGGTGTGGTGCCACACACCTATAACCCCAGCACTTGGAAAGCTGTAGCCAGAGGATTGTTATGAGTTTGAGACTAGTCTGGGCTGCAAAGAAAGCTCAGAGCCAGCCTGAACTGCATTGTGAGGCTGTCTCAGAAAGATACACACACAAAAATTAAAGCAAAATATATTGCAGTAAAAGATACACTGCCATTAATCTACCTCAAAACACTCTTCCTTTATTTGGAACATACTTTTCCCATCATTATTGTCATTTTCCAAAGCAATTCTGCAAGTTCTCTTCTCTGAGTATCCTTATGAGGTGTGATAAAAAGAAGGTGATGCTGGAGCAGAGCGTCATCCCCCCAAAAGGCAGGCTTTTGGAAACCTGGCACTGTCCTCACGCAGCTATTCGTCACATCTGGCCCCGTGTGGCTCTGGCTCTTCTCCAAAGTCAAAATGATCATGAAGATGAAACATTTCAAATCAACTCAAAATGTGCAGGCAGCCACAGCACTACAATTAAAGACACTCAGGAAGGAGGACTTCCAGAACTACCTCATTGACAATAACAATGGCATGAGTGGGGTTGAAGGACGCATCACTTGATCAGGACAATCGATGGCCCGGTGTGCTTTACTATAGTCATTTTTTTCAACTTAAACATTCACTGTATTTTTTAATCACACCTTATACACAAGTTATAAGAAAATGAGAATACAATCTTAGCACAGGCTATCCAATTTATTTTTCTTTCGAAGTCAGGACAACTAAAAATCACTATGCCTGGGACGATAACGTAGAATCATGAAATCTGCCATTTCCCTTTTCTTTTTCCTTTTGCAGCAGAAACTTTTTCCAATAGATGAAATCTTTTTGTTTTGGTGGCGTGTATATGCTTTTTAAATGTTTTTATTTTTAAAGAACACAAAATAGTGTCGCGATACAAAAAAAAAAACAGCATTAGAAATGATACAAGATTTCACTAAACTAAGTAATAGGAATTCAACAATAGTTATGGCATTACATGATGTTATCTTCAAATTAGTTGTTCAGATCACCAGGTATAAACGTGCAAAATTCATTTAAAGAAAAAATAAAACAATAACAGAAGAGAGAAGAAAAAAATCAAAATAAATATAAAGTAAAATTATGCATTAACTGCTCCTTTCAAAAGACCAGCAGAAATTGGCAATACAGTTATCCAAATTACTTTGCATAGGTACCTAAATATATTTCTTTCTTCCTTTCATTTGTCCTTTTTCTCATCCCGGGTTTTCTTTCCCATTGAACAGTTTCTTTCCCTTTCACCATATCTGTTGTATCTCTCAGATTTTAATTACTTTTTTAGGTTCTCACGCTAGAAGATAATAGGACGTTGGCACGTGTGGATCTCATTTATTTCACTTACCAGTATAGGCTCTAGCTCCATCCATTTATCTATAAAAGTTCAGATTTATCTTTTTTTTATAGCTGAATAGTACTCTATTGTGTAAAAATACCATCTTTTTTATGCGTCAGTTGGTGACATTTGGGTTGTTTCCAAGATTTAGCTCTGAGAAATTGTGCTGCTATAGACATGGGTGCACATATATTGTTATAGTATGGTGATTTCAGTTCTTTTTGAAAAATACACAGGAGGGGAAAGACTGGCTTGAATGAGACCTCCAATCCTGGCTTTCTGAGGAACCTCCATGCTGATTTCTATAATGGCTGTATCTGCCTGCACTCCCACCAGCAGGGGAGAAGGGTTCCTTGTCCCCACAGCCTCTCCAGCATTTGTTATTGGTTGATTTCTTGATGATAGCCATTCTTTCTCGTATAAGATGGTATCTCAGCATTGTTTTAATCTGCATCTCTTGAATGACCAAAGATGTTGAACATTTTTTCATATATTTATTTGCCATTTGTATCTCTTCATTTGTGAGTGTATATTTGTCTCAGATGCCATTTTTGGATCAGCTCTTTGAATTTTGGAGACCTGATTTTTAAAAATTCTTTATATGTTCTAGATAGGAGTCCTTTGTCTAATGAACAGTCTGCTCTGATTGTCTCCTACTTTGTTGGTTTTCTTGTTACTCTCCAACAGATGAAATCTTACACAAATAATAAATAAAATTTCTCAAATGGATGCTGGAATGAAAGTCTCCTGGCCCTATCCTCTCCGCCTACCTCTGCCTCCTACTTCAGCTGCTTACTGAGCTACTGTAATGGAACTCTGGGGCTCTGAGGAGCAGTTTAGCATCATGAGTTTAGCCCTTGTGTCTTGTTTAACAAAAGGGAAACTGAGCCATGATATGTATCGTTTGCCTTAGGTCCTGGAGATGGACTAGAAGAGCTTCCTTGAGTTCTTTCAGGCCCCCAGTTAGCATTTTAAAGGCTGCATTTTGAACAAGTTATCATCTTCCCCCTTCATCACTGTATCTTGTGTTTCATAAAAATAAGGAAAGACTCAGAATGTAGCTCCAGCTGCTGTATCTCCAGCAAAGTCCCAGGGGAAGATGGATGAAGCTTTTCAATTGGAGGACTGAATAGTTTCCTGCCAAGCCTGATTTAGCAGGAGTGGTGGTTGACTAGGGAGTGCCTAGGGAGGTGGACTGAAGGAGCAGATTCTGTCAAGGCAGCTAAAAACCAGGGGCCTCCCATGTGGCAGAATAGCCCAGAATCCTGCTGGGATTGAATGTGCAGCTTGGAACCAGGATTTTGTGAGCACACAGCCAACCATGGTGCTTCAGAAAGTCTGTCATCGAGTGTCATTCAGGGCTTGGGGAGTGTATGGGAGAGGAAAGAAGAAAAGGCCAGAGGTCTACAAGCTCTCAGGCCAATGGGAGTCATGAGGAGGGGGCTTGCTAGCTTGGAGATGAGGGAAATAAAATCTATGCTCCTCTAAAGTACTGTCTCAGATTTTGACCATGGAGGTTATTCTACTGATTGAAACAATTTCTGCATTTTCAGCATACCCACTATGTCTGAGCTTTATATGACCAAAGTAAGTTACTTCCATTAACAGTAAGGTATAGTAAAAGAAGCACATATATATAGAACTGAAATGAAATAGTGGGTTAGTCATCTTTTATCTTTATAATATAGTGAGATGCTTAGCTCAGCATCCTTATTTGTTGGCTGCATTTATAGTTTATCTACATTGAAACAATATTTGAAGCCATTATGACATGTTTAGCAGGTGTTTTAGTAGAGTAGGAAATCAGGAGTAAGAAAGAAAGAGTAATACAATCTTGGTCTGTCAGGAAAAGTTTCAATAGGCTTTGTTCAAATCATGCACCTACCACTATCTGTGTGAACACCAGCAAGTGATTGAACCTTTCTACCTTTTAGTCTCTTCATCTACAAATTGATGTCAACAATAATTGCTGTGTCCTAGATTATTGTGAGAACTGCATGAATGAATTGGCATAGAGTTAATACATTTTTCAAAAGTTATAAGTATTGTAAATTGTAAATATTACTTTGCTTTTGAGAACAGTTCTTCCAAGTTATTTCATCAAAGAGAAATTACCATTGTATCTGTTTAATTTCCAAGCACTCCCTTTTGGGGCTTATAGCTGTTTCTTTTTAAAAGACTGAAGATGTCTTAATGTTTTTTACAGAGAATAAAAAATAGCCAAAAATAGAAATTATGCAGGATTTTACTAAACAAAATGAAAGAAATTCACAATGGTTGCTACATATTGCATATTTTGTCTTCAAATTAGTTTTTCAGCTTACTAGACACAAGAATGCAAAATTGATTAAAAAAAATTAAGAGGAGAGAGAAAACAAAAACATGTAAGCATTAACTGCTCCTTTTACTAGAGCAGCAGAAATCAGCTGTGAAATTATCCAAGCTATCCTGTGTATATACATATACATCTCCTTTTCCATTTATTCCTTTCTCTTTTCTCTCTTTCTAGTTCTTTCCTGTATTAATGTGATTATATTTCTTTCTAAGTAGAGAAAAAAAGCTTTTATTTATAATTTTTCAAATTGAATTTCAATTTCTATGGTCTCCCACTTTTTAAAAATGCATGCTTTGTTCTGGTTACTACCCAGACTAGAGCACTGGCTTTCCAATGTGTTTGATTATGATTTACAGAGAAAAACACTTTTATGTCAGTACTCACTTTTAATCATGCACACAGAAACACACATATACAGACAGACACACGACTGACTGACAGACAGACAGAGAGATTCACTTACACAACATTGGGAATTCTCATTTACTGGGTCAACCATCAAAGGTAACCTAGGACTAGAAAATCCTAATCGATGTCCCCAAGGGTAACTTGTCCACATTATTGGCTGTGGGTTTCACTAACTTGCACTAGGTGGGCCACTCGGTTGATAGCAGGTCAGAGCTGGTATCTTGAGGTCTTGTCCCGTAGACTCGCTAGAGGTCAAGGGAGATCGCTAGCTACGCCTTGCCTGGAGGGCTGAAGACTGTTGGCTGACATTGTGGGAGCGGAGGCAGAAGGTCGTCGGGGACTCTGTGTCAGCGCATGTTCCCGCTTTCTTTCCACGCAGTACAGCGAGACTCTTTTTTCCACTGTGTCACTTATGTTACAAAGACTCTGTACCTTTCCAGAAAGTAACCCACAATTTTTTTTAATCAGGAAAAGGGAGGTATTCAACTATGTGCGTGGAGCACTGTGAGTTTTCTTGTCTCTTAGGTGACTGCCATATAGACATTTGACCCCGCGTCCTAATGTTAGCCCATCGCCCTCTCTGTCGGAACCCTGGTGTTGTCGGTTCTTCACTCTGTCGGGACTCTGTAGTCCCCAGTTGGCATAGTTCTCAACTTCCACCCCTGCCAGCCTGGTAATTGGCATTCTCAAGTCTGTCAAATTATTTACTTCTCAAGTATTTTCTTTATAGATGTTAATTTTGCTACTAACATTTTCTCTGCTTTTAAAAAAATCATCCTTTGTGTTTATGTCTAAAAAAAACCCTTTACTCCACAGCATTGTGGAAAAAATAACACTAAATATGCATGTTCAGATCATCATCTTTACTTGAAAATTCGAGTTTTATTTTTCTGTCTCTACACTTTAGTAGCTATGTGTCTTCAAGCAAGAACATGACAACAATAGCTGTTATAAAATGTAAGAAGCCTTCCTTGGATGTGAAAAATATTTTCCAGCATTTCTGCAACATTAAAAGAATAGATGATATTTCAAATATTAATAAACACTTCAGTGTGAATACTGACAATCAAATCTGCTTTCCTTACTGATTGGCAGTACTAGAGATTGAACCCAGCCAGGGCCTTCACACGGAGTGCCATATCCAAACTGCCCCCCTTTTCACTTCGAGACAGAGTCACAGGAAGTCACTACTTTGCCTAGACTGGAGTGGAACTTGGAACTTGTGAGATTCCTTCCTCAAACTTTCGGACTGGGATTATAGGTGCGCACCATGACACTTATCCTATTCTTTTAATTTTTATTTTGAGACCCTAAAAATTTTGGAAAAAAAGAATTGATTTTATGTGTCATATTTCTCTATGTTTTTTCTTGGATCAATGTTAAGATTCACTCAATCCTTGTACTAAATTCTAAAAGTATAAGTAGTGGATTTTCGCTAACTCTTCTTGGTAATTCCTATGGATTTTTACTTTAAAATTATGATCCTAATTCAATTTGTTCTCAAGACAATTAAGGATATAATTTTTATAATATCAGACACATGGTCTGCTACCTGCTTAGAATGGGGTGACACATGGGGAAAGACATAAAGGGAACATTTTGGAACAATTCAGAAACGATTGCTCTAACCAGAGCTAGAGAGTGGGGATTCCACCTGTTGGAGCATGTGAAGGTTTGTCTTCTCCAAGTGGAGAGAAGCAAAGGGTGAATGTGCAGGCCAGAAGGAAATGTGCCTATTGGGCAGCCACTTCGCTCTTCTTCACAAAGGGTGCAAGCTTGGAAAGGGTCTTAGAGAGAGAGAGGAAAAAGTCCTACATCCTAGACAATGTGATTTTTCTACGCAACACCTTGGGCTTGTCCTCATAATCATTTTCTGGATAGAGCAAGACATTGTATCTTCTTTAAGAGGTACTTTTTCTCTGGCTTAGTTCTCTTTTTTCTTGTTCTCTACCATACTTACAGTTGTCAGATACAGCACCTTATGCAATTTCACTGAATTGTTGCTCAGCGTAGATCGATACAAGTTCCAGTTCTGACAATTTCTCAAAATACACACGCTTGTAAAGCCACCTTGTGAACAATTTCATACAAGCCTCATTTACTGATTCCTGGAAATGTGAGTACTCTGTAGGAGCAGTACCTAGTCAATTTTCCACAGCAAACTGAGCCCTTCGGATGTTGGCAAGCGTTGGAGTTGGCTGTAATGAAGGGAAGCTGGAGCGCTTAGGTTGAATGGTGAACAGTGGAGGGAAAGGTTCAAAGGCGCTGACCTGTGCTGGAGATTGACAACTGATTCCTCTTCCCCAAGAGCAAGTGCACACAGGGGCTGCAATAGTGGTATAAGAGATTTGAAAATATCTAGAACTTTCTTTTGAAAGAAGAAAAAATCTCAGGGCCGGCGAGATAACTCAGCGGACTAAGCACCTGCCTAGGCAAGTGCAGGGACCTGGGTTCAGTCCCCAGCACCACATGCCGCGCTGGCCCCTCCGCCAGCACCCTGAGCCAGCCACTGAGACTGGGCGTGGAGGCGCACGCCTGTACTTCCAGCCCAGGGGAGGCTGAGACGGAAGGGTCACGATCAGTCCGAGCTGTGTATTGAGACCTTGTACCAATTACATTTAAAAAAAAAAAAGAGTTTCAAATTTATGTTTTCTTAACATTTTCTTCTCAAGGTAAAGAATATAACACAGTATACTGATTTTTTTTTAAATATAAGATTATGTCTATTCCAAAAAAACTATATGCTTAATTTTTTAAGACTTACATAAAAGTCAAAAGAAGAGAGAAACATTCTGCTATATTCTCAACTCAGAAAAAAATTACCATTACTGACATATTTGCATTTCTTTTATCCTCCAAATGTAGGTTTTATTTTATTTTTTTATTCATTCATTCATTCATTCATTCATTCATTCATTCATGCTGTACAGTCTCACTACACAGCGTGGACTCCCAGTGATCCTCCTGTCTCAGCCTCCCCAGAGCTGGATTGCCGACATGTACCGCCATGCCCAGGTTTGACAAGTCCAGGGTTCTGGGGCCAGCATGGTGTGAGGTACTGGGATTGAACCTGGGTCCTTGCGCTTGCCAGGCAGGTGCTCAGACCACTGAGCTATCTTCCCAGCCCAAATTCAGACTTTAGAATATTTGAAAAAGTTTTTCTTAGACTTCTCTTTGATAAAATTTAATTAATAGCATCCCACTTATCACAAGATAAAAAAACATTTTGTTGTAAATATGTTTAATTATAGATCTATATTAAATTGATAAGGTTGGTTTAATTATCATTTACTGTGGAGCATTTAAAATATTTTCATGTATTTGTAATTTAGTATATGATTAATGGTAACCTTACATATACATGGAGGAATAAAAAGAGTATTTTCAGCACCATTCCCAAAAGTGACTAGCCATACATTAAACCCCATTTCTTAACTGTTGCTAAAGTACAAATGCATTAATACTTTAATATTTAGAATGTTATCAGGAAATGATTAGAGCATATAAAAGCGAGTATGTATATAATTGTGGGCTGTCAGCACACCTGGCAATTGTCAGAAGTTGTTGACTTGAGCCTTTTATAGCTCAGCTTATTTTTTTTCTCATCAAAATGAATAAAAAAAGATATCATGTCTGCATCTTGTCCTCTGAATAACTACTACAAAGACAACAATATGCAATGTATTAATTATTATAACTGTCCTACTAACCTGTTTTGAAACTGTTTCATTGCTATTTTATCTTTTTTCTCATTAAAAGGAATAAAAACCTTTTTAAAAAAGAAAATAGTAGTCAATGTGTAGAATTCTCACCTTGACTAACTCTGTATGCAGGTGACTGATCTTTAAGCAACTGCTTTGAGGACAGCAACGTTTAACACAAAAACTATGCTTGAAACACCTGTCATCTTGGTTTTCTAAATGTGTACCATTTCTAACGTCATATCAATTATTACTATACTCTCTTTAAAGTAAATTTTCTAGAAAAAGGTAATAAGAGAAAAAGAGAACAAAATTTAAGATTTCTTGAGAGCATGTGATAGTATTGAATCCTATGCCACATCTTGCATAACTATATCTGATAATCTGAGTAACAGATATGACGATAAAAGTAGGTAGTATACCATTCTTGTTAATCAGCTATTCCTGTTTGGAGAATCTGTAATATATGTATTGTTGTATGTTACCCTGCTTCTGTATTTGTTTTTGTTTTTTTTAATTTTATTTTTAGTCTTCAAAGTAAAAGAAAATTATAATAAAAAATGTATATAATGATGATATTAAAAGACTTTTCTAGGGGCCGGGAAGATGGCTCAGTGGATTAAGCACTTCCCTGGCAAGCGCAAGGGCCTGAGTTCAATCCCTGGTTCCACCAAAAAAAAAAAAAAAAAAAAGACTTTGCTAATAAAAGAGAAAAGCAAACATCATATGGAATAATATTGGTGGATTTAGCTTGGTACAATTTAAAAGCTGCTTTATAGTAAAGTGTATATATATATAGATATTAATATATGTATTTGTTTCCATATAATGCATATCTGCATATGTAGCACAATGTATATGTATATTAAATACATAACAAAGGAAAAATAAAAACCATTTTAAAAGCACTTATAAACCTATAAAAAACAAAACAAAAATATTTATAGTTAGTATATAGACAATCATCACAAAAATGAAAGTTCTTTATAATGGAATAAGTGGAAAACATAAATACTTGTAATAAAAGCATTATAGAGGAAGAAATGATATTTTTTCACCTAAGGGATAGTATTATGTCATGCTGTCATGACTAAAAGAAAGTAGGTACACGAAACATAGAGAGGAATTGTAAATTGGTATCATTTCCCCACAAGAAAGTGTGAAACTATACATCAAGGAGTGTAAACATTGGTTATTTTTTAAAACTCAATTCTCAGAACTTATTCTGTAGATGCAATTAGAGATGTGTCCTCAGACATGTATACATGGATACACATTCAGTATTGTGTCTAATCACCAAAACCTGAGAGTAACACAGGTAGCTAAAAACACTGGGTTGGGTGAAGACTCAGGACATAGGAGATCCTATACAGTAATGCCATGTAACTCAGTTGTGTCCCAAATTTTCTGATCAAGGAGATTATGGGGCCACAGAGGAAAGTGATCAATGATGTAGAGTGTGCCTAAGGAGAGTCACATGGTGAGAAAAAATTCTCTCAGGCTTTCACAGAGGGCAAATTGGCCAAGCAATGGCTGTGACTCATCCACATGGCTGACACTGACAAAGGACCTACAAAGTGCAATACAGGCCTACAGGATAAACCCTGAGGGTACTTGACTGACCTTATTAGATACAAAGGTTACATTTCTTGTTATATAGGTCTTGTTTTATCTTGGTCTTAACCATCCAGTAGAAAAGTATAAAAACAAGGTATAAAAAGTAAAGCCATATTAATATACTGAGCTGTGAAAGGCTCAAGTCAACAATTTTTGACATTGCCAGTCTTACGAAAAACCCACTACTGTTAGGGACTACTGGACTATATTGGAATATTTTGCTGAATTCACACACGTACAATATTTAAATGACAATAGAATACCCTTCTCTGATAAAACTAACCAAAAAAGGGGGATGCAAATGAATGACGATTTTGTATCTGTATACTCAAAATAGTTAGGATAGATATACAGCTGCATTCTCTTAATTCAATGGATAGAGAGATTTATTCTAATAGTGTCTGTGGATGGGATATTGTGTCTGCATCTTGTACAATGAATAAAAACTAAGACAACAATATGCAATG
>NW_004524633.1:6941840-6949001 GCF_000260255.1 Octodon degus
TTCAGATTTTCCTACATCAAACCACTCCCCTGGGGACATTGCCATAAAACTGTCCATTTTCTATGCACTCTTGTCATCTTTGCCTAGATGATCACTAGCAAGAAGTGTGTATCTTCACATTTTAAATGTTTGTTAACTACTTGAATTTTCACTGCTGAAAGTTATTTATATAAGGGCATCTTTTTAAAGCTATACCAACAGAGTTTACTTTGGAGACAATTGATTTTTAGACAATCACAAAAGCAAACCCTGCACTTATCTCCCTTATCCTCTGGGAAATACAGTTCATACGCTTCTTTGAAAACCTTGGGCTCTTCTATGGTGCAGAATGCCACCTCCTCACACAAGTCAGAGTTCTTCTATTCTTCCTGGGCACTAAGATAAGCTATAGTACTCTAGATCCATTTCCAGTGAGCTGTACTTCCACGATTGAGTCCCAAACAAAGCAATGTGAATGGAGGCTATCTGTGTCACTCACAAATGATCCCCAAGAGTGTCTCACTTCTAATTGTGAGCACAGACTTACCATAAACCAAGAGGCATGATGCTACATTACCTATGTTAAAAACAGAATTTGTCAAGGTAGAGATATTCTTACATGATGTGGAATTTAATAATCAAAGGTCTTGGGCAATGCTGCTAAAATGATGCTAGGATAGATCTTTAAATTCTGGAAATGGGAGTGGTCCACATTAAATGAAGTAGAAAGGCTAGATGGGTGAAAGGAGATCAGAGTTTCAGAGAAGTATGTACATTAGGGAGGTGTAAATGTGCAAGATTCCCCAGGCAATTATGATGCACAGAAGGGCATAGAGTGTGCTCCAGTTATTAAGGGACAACTACTGTGCGTAAGAGGATCCTTGCATCACTGAGAAACTTGGTGGGGAGGTTTTCTGTAAAGCAGGAGAAAATGTACCTGCACTGGCTGCCTTAACTGTAATGGAAATCACATGGCCCTGAAGTAACAGAAACCAGATGGATATATTTAATCATCTGAAAGAGAATGTGAAAAAAAATATTGCAATGAATGGATGGGCAGAGTAACACATAGAACTGCAGTGATGATGCACAGGACAAAGCATTTGTAAGGCCACACGGCTGGGCAGCCAGCAGAGTGTGGCTCAATTTGTTGAGAGAAGAAGTCAAGGATGAGGGCTAGCAGTGCTACACCTTGTATCTAGATGTCTCCCCGGAGACCTCGGGTGCTCATAGGTGTAATGATCAGGAGTGAGCGAATAATGCAGGAATGACACTAGATTACAGTATTGACACTGTATTAGACTCCTGATTGGTTGAGCAAAGTCTTCTGGGTGGATGATAGATTTGCTGAAGAGCTAGACCCACCTTAGGTGTGGGTGGTACTATCCAATAAGCTTGCACCCTTGATGGAATAAAAGGGAAGGCAGAAGGCAGGAGGCTCCTCCGACTTTTTTTTTTTTTTCTATGATGCTCCTCTTGAAGGAGTCTGACTACGCTCTTCCCGACCAGAGACTCCTCTAAACTGTCGCTCCCATCCCAGATGCACTTAGGGACTCATAACACTATCAGCTGTACTACTGATAGCTCTTGTGCTGTCTCAACTTCTCCTTGGGCAGCCATAACTGCTTGTTCTCCCAAAAGTCTTGCTATTGGCAGGGACCCACGCCCCCATCTCACCGAACTCCAGCTCCCCATGGCCCTATAAAAGACCCCATAGCCTGCTGGGGAGCAGCTGATCTGGTCTTCAGTACCGCAGTGGTCCCTTTCAGGTTTGTTCTGCAATAAACTTGTCCTGTTGAGCTCATCACTTTGTTTCCACTTTCCTTTATCCAAAGCCTCTCTCATGTTGACCTGCCTTGAAGCCAGGACTGAAACCACTGAAAACTATAAGCTAAAACAAACCTTCCCTCCTTAACCTTGGGTATTTGGTATTTTATCTTAGCAACAAGAAAGTAACCAAGACAGGGAACTTCCCCCAATAAAGCACACAATACTTTGCACAGCTTTTGGATTGAGACTGAAAAGAACACTGAATCCTTAGGAAGAAAGAAGCTGAAATGCCAAGTGTATGTTAACAGTAACGATTTGCTCGGTCCTTCCTCTCAGGGACTTACTATCATTTGCCTGGGTTATTATTCACTGAGGTGAAGGACAATTCAGCACACAGCCTGAGCTTGCATTGATTCTCAGGGACTTCATGTCATCCTGGCCCTGTCAGGCTAACTTAGAGGATGACTTTTGGAAAAATTTAATTTATTCATAAATGGGTGACAGAGAATTTGAATCTGTAGTGCATAAACTATGAAAAGTCACCAGGAGAAGCTGTAGTAGAAGAAATGCTTTAAAACCACAGGGAGAAGTCCACACAAATTGCTCTGAAACAATGCTCATTGGTCATGGAAATTGGCTGCAGGAGCTGGCACTGGCATGATGAAGGAGACAAGACCTAACTTGAATATTTGCAGTCAAATAATTTTCTTTCTTTAAGCCTTGCTGCATACATGTATGCAGATGTGCAGAAGTGGTGAGCATGTGCTGTGTTTCAAATGTGCCTATAAAATTCATGTTGAGATTTCATCCATTTTGTGAAGTATTAATTAGGGGGGATTAGTTGCTGGAACCTTTAAGAAGTGCTTAGGTCATGAGGGCTCCACCCTCACGAGTGGATTAATTTATCCATTGATTAAGTTATCTCATAAGTGGGTCTGTTGCAAAAGCCAGCGTGTCTGTCTCTTCTCTGCTTTCCTCTCACCGTGCAATGCCGTGTGCCACCTGGGGACTCTGCACAGCACACAAGAAGCGTTCGCCAGCTTCACCTGGTATGAAGACTTCACCAGTTGATGGACTTCACCGGCTGTGATCCTCAGCGTTGGACTTTCCACTGCAAGGACCATGAACGTAACCTTTATTCTTTGTAAACTGCTGTTATGGGTTGTGTCTAGTTGTCCTTCCAAAGCCTCATGCAGTCATTGGGGTGTGCTTCTTGAGTTTGTGATTCACTCCTTATCAAATGCTGTGATTATGGGTGTGAGTGCTCCTCCTGCCCTGGGGTAGGTAATCTGCACACAATATAGGGAGAGAAGAGAGGCTTACCAGCACCACAGCTGCTGCTCCTCCCTTTGCCCTTTGTTGTTTTCCACTGAAAGGACCTGCTGCCTTCTTCCATGTACCACTCTGCCTGGGAGCCAGCCAAGTATGGACTGAAGCTTCTACTAACTATGAGCTAAATAAGCCTTTCCTTCCTTAATTTTGGGTGTGGGGTATTTGTCCCAGCGTTGAGAGAACAGTAACTGAGAGAATTACCAAGTCTTGTATTCATTTATAGTAATAGATAATGGAATAAGAAAACATGTAAGGTAAGCAAAGCTTGAAACACATAGACAGGGAGTTTCTGTGGATCTTAGAAAATTCTTGGGATAGCCCCCATCTCAGATGTGCAAACACGAGTCCCTTCCTTCATGATCTCCTGGGCCAACTCTCTCTGGGTGTGATACCTTGGCATCAGTATCTTTCATTTTCAATCTTCACACCTCCCTTGCACCTGAGTGAGAGTAGACCCAGGTGATGAAAGCAGCTCTTAATTGACCAAATGGCTCTGGATCCACACAATGCTTAATTCTCTGTCCCTGACTATGTGCCTGGGATGGCCATGAATGGTAGCGTAGAACTCCCATACAATTCTTTTAGCCTATGCAATAAGAATGATTCTAGATGGGAAAGAAAATTAAAATTCCTGAATCTTGGGAACAATGATGAAAACAATGACAAACTCATTCTCTGGGAGGATGGTGGAAACAATGCCTACCCCCAGCCTTTAACCTTTGCAGGGAGGGTAATTCCTACTAATCCACTACATGGTCCATTGTTCTTTCTATAAATGAGAAGACAGGTCCTGGCAGAAGGCCGTGATGCATCACAAACTTAAACAAGTCCTGGTCCCAATTGCCGCTGCTGCGCCTGACTCAGTAGCTCTGCCAGAGCACATTAACACTCCTCCAACATGGTGTGCATCCACTGAACTTGCAGGGGCATTCTTTTCCCTATTTCTGTGTGGAGGAAGGAGCAGAAAGATTTGCATTGTCATGAGTCGAACAGCATTTTGCTTTTATGATTTTGCTCCAGGCAATGCAAACTGATTGTGCTTGTCATCGTATACTCCAAAGGGACCAGGATTGTCTCAACCTTCTACCAAGTATCCAATTAGCTCACTAAATCAAAGGAATCCTGTTTACAGGACAAGATAAGAAAGCAGCAGAATATATATCAGGGTTACTCCAGAGGTCAAAAGACAAATCTTAGGAAAATTCCATGTCCTGCCAAATCAATATTGTAGGTTATGTCAGAATAATTCTTTACATTAAAAACAAATTATTTTTATTGTGTACATACTATAGCTATGAAGGAAGCACAATGTTGGGCAGATAGCTTCAGATCCTAAAAGCACACATTCTGAACTTAGGAAGATGACTCTGACCCATTCACAAAATGACGAGAGAGCCTTTGAGCTATATCTGAGCCCAGATTAGTGAAGTCTTCTGTAGTCAAAATTCTACAATGTGGGAACACTCACAGGAATTGGATGATCTATCTGGATAGTTCCTAGTAGTGTAAGTGGTAGGTGTTATATGGAGTTTGCGCACTAAAAAATATCACAATAGAGTTCTGTGGTGTTCTGTGGCATCAAAGTCATGCCATATGCTGTTATGGTTTGCACACTATTGTCAGTGATTGCTGGATACCAGGACCTGATAAGACAGACCTCCCTACTGTGAGCCATTGAGTAGCCAATAGCTCATCCTAAGTGTCCTCTGTCAGATCTACCCAGTCTTGTGGTTGCCAGTTCTAGCCATAGCCAGGACCACTACGAAGAGTGCCACACAAAACCTCAAGTGTCACATCCACTGGAGGACTGAAGCTGGCCAGCCCATGGATTAAGTGCCCTTATATCCTAGCCAAGATATGAGATGTTTTCTTCTCAAAGTTGCATCATTAAATGAACCATTACACTGCCCTGCCATAACTGACAATGTTCTAGAATTCAAAGGAGCAGTGACATTTTTCTACAAGTGCTCTGACACGATATTTCAGATAACTCTTAATTTAAGGAGGATGACTCTCCCTTAAATCTCAGGACCAGCTAACAATGATATTTTATAAAGTGTTGGACACATGTTCTACATCCAATTCTTTTTATCTACCATCTTGTGCAATCCCAGTTACCATTGTCCAATGTATTATACATTACTTATCTTATTTATGGTCCCTTCCCCCCATTAGAACGTAAACTCAGCAAGAGCTTTGTCTGTTTTTCTCACTACAATAGTTCTTGAACATAGAACTATACCTGACCTATTAAAGTTGTTCAACAAAATGTTCTTGAATGACTGAACAATATGAAAGTCTCTAATGTAGAGTGGTACTTCTGTGCTCTTTGGTTAGTAAAGTTATGTTAGCTTAAATAGAGTGGATGCTTCATTCGGTTCAACAGGTAGGGGATAGGGAGAAGTCACTTTATGCAGCCATTGATATTTCTTGTGGTTTAATGAATGGAAAAAGCGAAAGCAGGAAAATCCTGATTCTGGGATGGTTTAGGAGCTCTCCATGAGATGAAAGAGAATAGATGCAGAGATTGTCCTCCTGGCTAAGGCTGCACAGTTGAAAGCCAGGATGTGCAGCCCTGCTTAGTTTTATTCTGGGTATTGGGAAACATTTTCTCACTCTTGCTTATCCTTTCCTCATCTTTCTCATCTTTGAGCTCATAGCATTGCCCTCAAAATTATACGTGTGAAGGGTCAAGGTTCAGAGGAGAACAAAAGTGACATCCTAGATTGGTTAGAATCTGAACATGACAAAAATGGTGTGTGGGTTTTATTCAACTAACTAGCAGGTGAAACAGAAACAGGAGAGTGAAATTATTTATTGTATCCAACAGCATGCCTAAAGGCAAGATAATTTATTATGATGGGAAACTATAAATGTCTCAAAGAATAGGGAGTTAATAATAATTCCTCTGTACTCTTGGAGTCAGACTTGAATTCAGTGGTTCTTGGGGATTCCAGCAGCTACTGCTCATTGACATGCAAATGAAATTCATACCAGCATCAAGCTTATAAAAAGTGTATCTCTTCCTATGAATTATCACATATCTACTTTCTACCTTTAAGAAATTTATCACCTAAAACTCTGTGTTGACAAACGGCAAATTGTGCAAATCAAGAATCAGAGAATTCCTGCCAAGGCACAGCAGTGGACTTATGTTTAGGTGAGAAATATTAGTTAACATTGAATTCCAACCCCAAATGGAAAAATAACAATAATTTAAATTGATCCAAGTTTTTGATAACCTCTTCAACACAGTTGTATAAATTGCCACACAATTCTACTGGAATATAATATTTGAAATTTATTTTCTACTGATGAAATCATTCCTAAATACCATTATGAGAATGAATAATATGAATGTTTGAAGTGTCAGTGTGTAAAATAAACAATAGCTGCAGATATGTCAAAATGCTATAATATGGCACTTGAAGAAATTGATCTAGCACAAAATTTCCTGATTTTTCTATCCTTTGAATTTTATCAGAATATCTGGATATCTGGAAGGAACGGATGAACCTAGCTGCATTGTATACTGTCAAAATTCCAACTGCCTTTCCATGCCAAGTGATCTGATGTCTACAACATCAGCTATAGTAGCTGCCACTGATTTAGAACCACTTGTGAAAATCAGAGGCTAACTGAAGTGATACTCTTCATGTATCCCGCAATGGACACAATTATCAGTAGTTGATGTTATTATCTCCATTTTGCAGATGAAAGCATTGAAACTGAAAACATTTAAATAACTTTATCTTAAGATCATACAGTCCAGGCTGGCCAAATAGCTCAGTGCATTAAAGTGCCTACAAGTAGGCACAGGGGCTGGGGGTTCCATCCCCAGGCCTGCTGTGCTGGCCCCACCCCCAGGGAGCAATGAGATGGCAGTTGAGACTAGGGGTGTTGGCATATGCCCATAAACCCAGCTCTTCAGAGGCTGTAAGCAGGCAGATGAGTACAAGTCCTATCTAATAGTGAGAACTTGAATAACCTGTAGACCCTTCTCTAAAATAAAAAAAAAAAATCAAGTCTTTTAGTGAAGGTTTTGTAGTCATTTATGTACTGTATCATGTCCTCTGCAAA
>NW_004524633.1:6949101-6956275 GCF_000260255.1 Octodon degus
AAAAAGATTATGCAGTCCATCTGGTTGAGGACCTACTCCAAGGCAGATCTGTCCAACAATAAAGCCCATGCTCAGCACCATTATGCTAGGCATCCAGTTGCTATGGTGGTGTCGAACACATATCTGACATCCATGCCATTGTTTAACATTCATCAGGGACTAAATAGAAATGTGACAGTAGAGAACGCCAACATATTCCTGCCTCCTTTAAGCAAATCTCTCCATAAAGTGAGAAAATTATTTTTTACAATAATTAAAAAGCAAATATTAGCAAATGAAGGAAAATATTGAAGCATACTATATACAAAGAGAAAGCTACGGTCATGTGAGCAACAACCTGTCATATTGATAGGATCTGGGGTGTGTGTGTGTGTGTGTGTGTGTGTGTGTGTCTTTGTGTGTCTTCATAGATACATGTGCACAGACCTGGGTTCCCATCATTCTGTTGTTGCTCAGTGGCTGTGAGCCTCTGGCTGACATTCTGGCCACTTTCCTACGGCTCTGTGATTCATTCTTCATGTCTTCTCTCATTTACTATGATTTGCAGGAGATTGACTTCAACAAATTATATTTCAGAGTTTTTACCAACTGGACTTTCTATGGTTTGTCTCTAAATATACCTCCAAAACATCATGCACTCACAGGTGGGGCTTTTCTGAGTTGGCTGGATTTAGGGTGTGTGGTACTGAGATGAAGGCTGTGTGACACTGAATCAGTCCACTGATTGGTTTGACATAGTGGCTGAATTGATTTACTACAGACAGAAGCTGTACCCTGGGGGTGGTTGCAAGACCCAAAAGGCTTGGAGCTCGTTTGAGATAAAAGGGAAAGGCAGGGTCACTGCTGCTGCTTGCTGCCTCCTGCCTCCTGCCTACCCTGCCATGGACTGTTTCTCCTGTGTGAGGCCCCAGTGCTGGGCTTCCCTACCTTGGAGCCAGCTTACTAGGGACTAAAACCTCTACACATTGTGAGCCAAAATAAACTTTTCCTCCTTTATCCTATAGGTGTTAGATATTTGTTGAAGCAATGAGAAAGTAACTCAGACAGATTCCACCTTGGGTCAGACAGTTGAAGGGACTGGAAGAAGGCTAGTAGCTAAAATAAAGGAAGGATGTATTCCTCTCTTCTGCTGGGTCCTTCAGCTTCAGGCATTACTGGGTAGTGGCACAATCTCCTAGCTCCTCCATAGAAGGTCTGGCTAATACTGGGCCAACCCACAGGTTGGGCTTTGGTAATACAATTTAGCCCGTGTGTTAAGTCCTAGAGTTGGTGGTGTTCTGTGCTCTTTCTGAGCTCTGAGTCACTTCAAAGTCATCTATTCATCCTTTCGGCTTCTCCAACCCCTTGAGGAATAGCTCTCCATACTAAATGTCCCTATTGAACAACTTATTCTGTTTTGCTAACTGAATATCCATGATGCAGTATGACCAATACTCACATTGCCCAGACTCAGTATATTTATGAAGTAAGAATGGAAAAAATTACTTGCAAGTGACTGAAGCTGTCAGGCCCTGTGAAATGTGTGGAAGACGGCACGCACCTTGAGTGAAAGTTACCTACCTGCTATAAGGAACAGCAAATCCAAGTGCATCAGTTTGTTCTAGCAGAAAAGCAATCTAATGAAGATCTAGGCACCATAAGAGGTGTGTGTGTGTGTGTGTGTGTGTGTGTGTGTGTGTATGTGCGTGTGTGTGCACATGCATGTGCACCAGTGTGTATGCACTAGTAGGAGTGGCTGTTTCTAGCTCACCAGATCACTCAAAAGCTCAAGGTGATGGCAGCTTTGGCATTTTCCACACAGTTTCCAAGTCATCTCCTTTATCATATCCAGATGAAGAAAGAATGATAAGGATGATCCTTGCATTCTGAAGTTGACAAAGACTCTTATGATCCACTGATAACAACTTACCTATGCAACCATATGTACAACTGAAGGAGGCAGGGTGACACGATCTTAGTTAGTATAAAAAAAATAAAAGAAAGCTACTTTGGTGATCATCTAACAGGTTCCTTCTCCAGCCCTGTTAGACTTTTGTGAGGATTAAATGCATAATAATAGTATTCTGAACTGTTTAGAACAGTGCCTGCCACATAATCAATATAAGTATGAAGTGTTGCTGTTATAATCAGTGTTAAATAAAATGATGTTAATAGTCTAGTAGAATCTGAAGCATATTAGGTCTCAGCAAATATAACATAATGGTCATCATTACGAACATTGACAGGGCCTCAGAGTTAGCTCAGTGGTATAAGCGCCTGCCTAGGCAAGTGGAAGGGCCTATGTTCGACCCCTGGTACCACATGCTGGCCCTGCTGCAAACATGCCAAGCTGGGCATGGTGGTGCACCCCTGTAATCCAGTGTTGTGGAGACTGAAATAGGAGGATCACGGAGTCCGAGCTATGTAGTGAGACCCTGCACCAAGTACATGAAATTAAAAAAAAAAATTGACATAACTGTCATCTGCTATTTGACTATAAAGTTCAACTTACCACTATTTCAGGTAACATTGTTTTTTAATTTAAAGATTTGTATTTGTATAATGAAAATGTTTGTATTTTTACTGATGAAGGTGAAGATGATGATCAATTATAATGTAGCTAAAGTATTAAATAAATTTGGATATAAGGTTGGCTACTGAATTGTTTACTGCATAATATACAATGAAAAGTTAAGTCACAGTTCCTCCCACAGATTACATTCATAAAAAGAAGCTGTTAAGAACACAAAAATCAATAACCAATAAGTACAAAGCTAGATATAATCCACAAGGGGATAAAGATACATTACACAATATTGTAGGTATTTTGGCCTTCATGGAAGATGTATTGTACTAAAGCAGACAACAAATGAGTAAACATATGTTTTTAAATAATAGAATGCCTATAGAATAAAGCAGTGACACTGCAGTGCATACAGGGCTTTGGTGGTGATGGGTACTTTCATTAGTACTTCCTAAGGTTCTCACTGCAGAAACACTCAAATAGAGATTTGAGAACAGTATTGAAGTAGGTAATGGATGAACAATTCATTAGTCATTTTTGCTGGTCACTGGGATGAAATACTCAACCCTTATGACTGAACAGACAGATTTATTTTGGATTAGATTTGCACAGGACTAAGTTCATGGTGGGCTGACTTTCAGGCAGAAGCATCTTGGAGGAAGGACCTGAGGGAAGGAAACTACTCACTCCTTCACACATTTCACCTCTTTGTTGAGAGAGTAAGGAGTGAGGAAGGAGTGGAAGGAGAGGGAGATAACCTCTCCCTCCCCCAGGACAATTTCTTGGGACATGCCTCTTGCAACCAGGGCCAACACTTAACAGCAGGTTCCTCTCTGAACTCATCCATGGGTAAACCCACCAATGAGTGTACTCATTTTCCAAAGCCATAGTATTCCATGAGCACCAACTCAGAGCCCAAGACCTTTGGGAGATATTTTAGACCTAACCATAACAGGCCAAAGTGTGAGTTTGAGGCCAAAATAAATCTTATGACTTTAGGGCCCAAACTAAATGTGGTGGGAAATGTTGCTTACATATCTTGGTCTATTAGTGTTCATTTTCAGATACTCATTTCCACAACTAGAGACGAGAATAGAGAAAATCACTCAATTGTTTTTGGCTTTTATAAACATGATATACAGTAAAGGTATACGGCAGGATATTTCAAAACACATTACATGGTTGCATTTCACGTGGGAGAAACCGAGGCTGAAAATTGGTCCTCCTGTTGAACTCAGCCACCTGGACAGGAGGGCTGCTGAAGGCTGCTGGCCCCTCGGTCCTCAGCGTCCATGATGGTGGTGGCCCAGGCTGTCCTGTGTCCAAGCTGATTTTCCAGTTGGAAGACAAACAGGCATTAAGGAAGGTGACAGATGACCTCTCCCAAAACATCCATCCAGCAAGGGAAACAACAACAGAAAGAAAATCTATAGAGACTAATACATGGAGTATAAAAGGAACCAAAAAAGTAGACACCTTAGAAGTTGAAGACTTAATGAAACCATGGTTAACTGAAATGAAGAGATACTTTTTAAGAAGTTTAAAAGGCCAGTGAATCTATGAAGACATCACCATCTCTGGCTGTCAGAGAAAGGCAAATTAAACGATTTCCTTCTTACTCTAGAGAAAAAATGGCTATCATCAAGAAATCAGATAACAAATTCTGGTCAGGTGGGGAGATTGAAGAACCTTTCCACATTGTTGGTGGGAATGAAAAGTAGAAAGTCCACTATAGAAATCAGTATGAAGCATCTTCAAAGTCTAAAACTAGACCCTCTGTTTAACCCAGTATTCACCTTCTAGGTATCTTTTTTTTTTTTTTGCTACACAAAATTTTAACTATTTTGCTTTTTTTCCATAATTTTATTCATAAACAAATAGCAATGAGACATTTTCAAACCAAATTGGTAGTACAGTTTCAATAATTAACACATTGCATACATTCTTCCTAGTGGTTAATTGCTGTACAAGATGGAGACTTGATATCCTATTTACAAAAACAAATAGAACAAGTCCCTCTATTCATTAAGAGAATGTAACTATATATCTATCCTAACCCCTTTTAATACATAGATACAAAATGGACATTCATCTGTATCCCCCCCTTTTTTTTGTTAAGATCCATCGTTTAAGTATTATAGGTGTGTAAACTGAGCAAAATATTCTAAAAGAGATCAGAGGTCCATAATAGTATTGGGTCTTCTGCTTCATTGCCAATGTCAGAAATAGTTGACCTGAGTCCCCTACAGCTCAACATAACACCATGGCTTTACTTCTTATACTTCGTTTTTATACTTTTCTGCTGGATGGTTAAGACCAAAGTAAAGCCGGATCTATGAAACAAGAGTTGTAGCTTTTGGGTCTGATAAGGTCAGTGAAATCCCCTCAGAATTTATCCTGGGATCCTGCACCTCAGATTGTGGAACCTTTGTCAGTGTCAGCCATATGGGTGAGAAACAGCCATTGCTTGGCCAATGTGCTCTCTGTGAAAGCTTGAGAGAATGTTTTCTCTCCATGTGACTCTCCTTAGGCACACTCCACATCATCGATGACTTTCCACTTTGACCCCATAATCTCCTTGATCAGAAAATTTGGGACACTAATGAGTTACATGATATAACAGTACAAGATCTCATATGTCCTGAGTTTTAAGTGACCTTGGAGGGCTAGGACCAAAATGTTGGCTTTCCTTGCAGCCCTCCTTTTTCTCTAATTTTGGTCTGCAAACTTAGGTTGTTAACCATCCAGAAGACAAGCTTATTGTTATTACCATACAACCTAGGCTGTTAAGATTAACCTCATTATCTGTCTGCATATCAAACATCTTAGGCATAACATGGAACAGGTATTTTTTTATCAAGTATTGATATGTTGAACTTTAAGTCCCTATAGAATAGATGAAAAACATTTAAAAATTAGAATATATTTCTAAAAAATAGGCATAAAGAATTATATACTTCTTATGTTTACACATAAGTTCAAAAATCTCACCATATACTACCTTGAAGCAGGACAGTCCCACAGTATTCCTTTTCCCATCTCTTGCCTTCATTCACCACCCCCTTCTTTTTGAACAATCATCTACCTGAGAGACAGCACAGCAGCAACTGGCATGTCATGACAAGCAGCCCATATACAGAAGACCAGAATGACAGGCACTCCAAGCATGAAACTACTATTACAGATTACCATCTGCAGTGCAGTTGCTTAGTTCACAGGTATCAGTATATATAGTTAGTCAGGGTGAGAATCTTTCCAATTAACTGCTAGATTACAAAATCTTCTGGAGATTTCAGGATCATTGCCTTGCCCATCTTCTACATATAACTGTATGGCTTGACATTGTCATGTTGCCTAGCTCTTCTCCTTTCCCTTCCTTGATTAGTTAGTCTTCGAGATCCTGCTTTCCTTTTACTTGTATTATACTTTTCTATTTGTATTTCTTCTTTTGAGTTCTTATACTAGGGAAGCTATAAGATATTTACACATGTGTGTCTGGTTTATTTCACTTATGAGTATATGTTCAAGTGGCATCCACTTCAATATAAAGGCTTGCAGTTTACCATTGTTTATAACTGAGTAATACTGCATTGTGTAAAAATACCACATCTTTTTCAACCATTCCTCAGGTGATGGGTATCTTGGTTGTTTCCAAGGTTTGGCTATCACAAATTGTGCTGCTATAAACATAGGCACACATATATCCCTATGATATGATGTTTTCAGATCCTCCAGGAAAATTCCCAATACAGAAATAGCTGATTTAAATGGGATTTCCAGTCCAACTTTTCTAAGGAGTCTTCATACTGATTTCCATAATGGTTGCACCAGTCTACATTCCCACCATCAGTGGAGAAGGGTGCCTTTTTCCACACAGTCTCTCCAATATTTGTTGTTGGGTGATTTCTTTATGATAGTCATTCTTTCTGGTTTGAGATGATGTCTCAATGTTGTTTTAATATGCATTTCGCGGATGACTAGTGATGTGGAGCATTTTTTCATATATTTATTCGGTTCTTTAGTTTCTTCCTCTGAGAAGTGTGTGTTCATCTCAGACGCCCATTTCTGGATTGGGTCTTTAAATTTTGGGGCCCTAGCATTTTTTAGTTCTTTATGAATTGTAGAGAGCAAACCTTTGTCTGAATACTTATTTGTCATGATTTTTTCCACATTTGTGGGTTGCCTTTTCACTTTGTTGGTAATTTCTTTTGACATGAAAAAACTTCTCAGTAAGAGCAGGTTCCAGTTGTTAATTCTTTCAACTGTTACCCGTGCGATTTGATTTCCGTTCATGAAATCTTTGCCTACCCCTATGTCTTCAAGAGTTCCTCTAACTTTCTCTTCCAGGAGATTTAGTGTCTCTGCTTTAATGTTTAGATCTTTAATCTATTTTGACTTTAGTTTAGTGCATGGTGATAGACCTGGGTCAAGTTTGAGTTTTGGCCATGTAGAGAGCCAATTTTTCCAGCACCATTTGTTGAAGAGGCTATCTTTCTTCCAGTGAGTATGTTTGGCCTCTTTGTCAGAGATAAGTTGGCTGAGTATGTTCATAAGGGCTTCAGCATCTTCTAATCTATTCCATTCATCCTCAGGTCTATTTTGTTGCCAGTACCATGCTGATTTTATCACAGTAGCATTGTAGTATAATTTCAAGTCAGGAATTGTAATGCC
>NW_004524633.1:6964327-6968556 GCF_000260255.1 Octodon degus
AACTCATTCTAAATTGCTAAATCTTGGAGCCTATATGTCTGTCAACAAACAGCTGGGTAAATAAAATGGTATTTACACACACACACACATGCACGCACACACACACACACACACACACACACACATTACGTAGTGAAATAATGACCTTCGTCAAGCTAATCAATACATGAGTCTGGCACACGGTTACCATTTTTGTGTTGCTGGAAGCCTTGAAAGCTCTGTGTTCTTCAGAAAGTTCAAATGTATAATGCAGCAATTTTTAGCCACAGTCACCATGCTGTTTGTCAGATTCTAGGTTTATAATCCCACACAACTGAAACTGCACCCTTAGACTAAAACCTCTCTGTTCTCACAACACTCCCGTCCCCAGAACTCACTTTTATACTCTCTACCATGAGGAATCTGATGTTCTAGATTCTACTTGAAGTGAAATTCTGCATTATTTTTCTTCTTGTGTCTGGCTTATTTCACTTAGCATACTTTTCTCCAGGTTTATCTGTGTTTTATGCAGTGACAGAGTTTTCTTCTTTTAAGGGTGAACAATATTCTATTGCTACATATTAATATTGTCTCAGTTACTTGTAGCTGGGACAAATACCTGACACTCAAAATGAAGGAAGGAAAGGTTTATTTAGCTCACAGGTTGTGGAGGTTTCAGTCTATACTTGGCAGGCTCCCAGGCAGAGTGGCACATGGCAGAGGGCAGCAGCTCACGGCAGCAGAAAACAGCAAAGAACAAAGGGAAGAGTAGCAGCTGCAGCTTCTAGCCAGCCTCTCTCTCTTACTTACTGTAAAGAAACTGTCCTGAGGCTGGGGTTGTAGAGCTCACGCAGTGTCCAGGCCCCTCTTGCACAGAATAAGGATGCTTGCAAACTAAGAATCCTGGCTCTCTGCTGAGTCACTTAATTAAACTTCTAAACTTCTCAAATTGACACAATGTATCAAGCACTACACACATAGAATAGAGGTCTGTGTGGAATGTAAATATTCTCCATTCATTTGACACTCAACTTGTCTATATCTTGCTGTATAGTAAATTGGTCTGGGCCAAATAGGAGAGTATACAGCCATTAAACACGCCTCTGAATGTGTCTGGGATTATCTTTCCAGAGATGATTGACATGTGAGACAGCCAACTGGAGGGAGACATCCTCCCTGTATCTGGGCAACACAATCCAGTGGGGGAGAGGCCCAAATGGAGCAAAATCAGAACAAAAAGTGCACCAGCTTGCCCTTTCTCTCTCCCTACCTCCTGTCTGCCATAGCACAAGACACTACCAGGACACACACTAGATCCACACTAGAGTGTTACCATAGTTTCCTCGTCATGATGTTCTTGCTCACTGTGGCTAGAAGGCAACTGCATCAAGTGACCTCAGAAACCAGGAATCAACACAAACCTTTCTTCCTTTAAGTTGTTACTGTCAGGTATGTTGTCCCAATGACTAACACAGTTTGTCATTTTATATAGTGTATTAGTTATTTTCTCCTTGCCAACACCAAATACCCAATGCCCACAAATTAAAGAGGAAAAGGTTTATTTAGCTTACAGTTTGTAGAGGTTTCAGCCCATGATTACCATTTTTTCATTAATTTTATTGAGAAACAAACAGTAATGAGACAGTTTCAAGTCCAATTAGTAGGACAGCTTCAATAATTAATACATTGCATATTGTTACCTTAATGGTTATTCATTGTACAAGATGCAGACATGATATCCTGTTTACAAACACTATTAGAACAAATCTTTGTAGTCATTAAATTAAGAAAATGTAGCTGTATATCTATCCTAACTATTTTGAATATACAGATACAAAATGTGTGTGAATTCAGAAGAATATTCCAATATAGTCCAGTAGTCCATAATAGTAGTGGGTTTTCTGTAAGACTGGCGATATCAGAAGTTGTTGACTTGAGCCTTTTACAGCTCAGAATATTAATATGTCAACCCATAATTGTCTGGCTCCAACACAGTATGACTTGACAGAGGGACATCGAAGAGGGGAACATTTTGTGATGGGCCAAAGACAGCAAAAGCAAGCAAACAAGAGAGAAGAGAAACCTTGTTCTGTCCCTTTTAGTGTATGTAGGCTACTGGGATTAGGGAAGTCATCATATACCCTTAATCTCAGAATCACAGACATATACCCTTAATCTCAGCCACCTGCCAAAGCCCATCTATGACTGCATGAAGCTTTGTGGGACATCTGCACCCAAACTATAACATTTAGTTAGTTGACTCTTGCTGTGCAGATTTTAGCTTGATGTAGTTCCCTTTGTTCATTTATTTTATTTATTTTATTTTTAATTTTTACAGTACCAGAGGTTGAACTCAGGACTCTGCACTTGCCAGGCAAGCTCTTATTCTACTGAGCTATCTCCCAGTCCAAAACTTTATTTATTGATTGATTGATTGTATTTTAGGGAAGGATCTGCAGATCAGACTCAGTGATCAGACTCACTACTAGATCAGACTCAGTGATCTGCCTGTTTACAACCTCCCAAGAGCTGGATTACAGGCATGCACTACCATGTTCAGTCTCAGTTGCTGTCTCAACAAGCCCCAGGCGCGGGGCTGGCAAGGCAGGCCCTGGGATCAAACCCCGGCCCCTGCTCCTGCTTGCAGGGGCTTTAATCTGCTGGGCTATTTGGCTGGACCTTGTTCATTTATTTTGCTTTATTTACTCATGTTTTGCTAGGGATTGATGTAGGGCCTTGAGGAAGTGTTCTGACCCTAAGAAACATCCATAACCTCTACTGTTTTGTTTCTTGTTCTCACATGTAAGACATCATTGCCAAGGACATTGTGAAACAGTTTTTTTTTTGTGTGTGTGTTCTGTTAGAAGTTTTATGATGTTACAAATTATATTTAATTTTTTTGTTTTGAGGTTTTTTTTTGTGTGTATTGTGTTACTCAGGGTCTTTCCCTGAGAGAGAGCCAATAGAATATATATGTAAATATATCAAAATTTCCTTAGTAATTACTGGCATGATCATAAAGTCTGAAAGGGTACACAATAGACATTTTACAGGCTCAAGAGCCAAAAGAGTTATGATGACTCAGCCCTAGACTCTGGAAACGCAAGAGCCAGTGAGGCTAACACATAGCTCCCAGTCTCAAGGCAAAGCCCACGAGCCCTAGAACAATCGTTGGTCCAAGTCTCACAGCTTCAAAGTCAAAGGATCTGGAATCTTATGTCTAAGGGAAGCTGCACGAGATGCACTTTCTCCAAGAGGAAAGGCCAGAGAAGAGATCGCTTCTCCTTTGATGCTTTCCTGATCCAGGGGCTCTTCCACCCACATCGAGGGTGAGTCACCCTCCCCGTTTGTTGATCCATGTATCAGGCTCTTCACAGAGATGTACCCAGAAGTAATGCCTTAGACGTTCTCTGGGCATCCTGCAATCCAGCCAAGATGACAGCTCAAATTGACCATATGGGTGTAAGAGAAAGATATAATCTTGTTCTTTTGTATGTGAATTTTTTTTTAATCCAGTAATGTTTATTGAAAAGACTGTCTTTCCCCCATCGTGTATTTTGGCACCTTTATCAAAGATTGGTTGACTGTATACACCTAGGCTCATTTCTAGATTATGTTCTGTTCTATCCATCATTTTGTCAATATCATACTGTTTTGATTAATGTCATATTATAATTTGAAATAGGGACATCTGATGTCTTTAGATTTGTTCACATTTGAAATTGCAACACTATTTTGTATGTTCTGTTCCATATGAATTTTAGAAATTTTTTTTCTAATTTTGTGGAAACTATCATTAGAGTTTTGATGAGGGCCTGACTGTACAGATAATAAACGTCACATACAATGATAAATGGGTTCATTTAACAGAAAGATAGAATAATTGTAAGCATATATATGCACCCCACATAACATATAAGAATGACATTGACAGATTTATAATTAGAATTTAACAGTAATACAAAAACACTAGGAGACTCCAATGTCCAAATTTCTATAGTGGACTGATAAGCCCAGAGTAAGTCAATAAAGACAAGTAGACTTTTACAAATCAATCCAAGAGATATATAGGCAATTTTTCATAGGACAGCATGCTTCTCAGTTACACAAAGAGCATTCTCCAGGGTAAATAACACACACAGTCTTAACATTTTAAAATTAATCCCTGCAAAGAGGCTAGAGGCAAGACCCACCCAGCTGATTGAGGAGCAGAACATCTTCCCAGAGAGACACAAAGGGTTCAACTTTAA
>NW_004524633.1:6970226-6981642 GCF_000260255.1 Octodon degus
CAGAGGTTTGTACCTATGTTGTTTATTTATTATTTCTTGCCTATATCTTGTAATATGAGAAACTACTTTGGCAGTAATAATACACAATGTACTAACCATTGTTACTTTCCTAAAATCTTGTTTTGAGATTTTGTACCATTGAGGTTATTTTTTTTTCTTTAAAATAAAAATAACTGATGTCAAAAAAATAAAATTAAAGTCATAATGAATATCTTTTTTTTAAAAAAAATGTATTTGGCACACTACACAACTCAGAGTTGTAGTGATCCTCCAGGCTCAGCTTCTTGACTGCTGGGCTTACAGGTGGACACCACCATGCCTAGTTTTGGTGCTAGCATGGCACGGGGCCAGCATGGCATGCTGTACCTGGGATGAAACCCAGGTCCTCGCGCTTTCCAGGCAGGCACTTAGACAGGAGAGCTATTTCCCTGACCCCATAGTAAGTATCTTTTGTGATGATAGTACAAAGCAACTAGAAGCCAACAATAGCGAGAAAATGGGGAAATTCACAAATATGTGAAAACCAAACTACAGACTCTTTTCTTTTTAATTTTAGAAATTTATTGTTTAACTCAAAACTTCACACAGGTTTAGTTTAAAAAGCAAAAAAGAAGAGTAAATAAAATCTAAAAGGTCCAATAAATAATGTAAAAGGGAAAGAATGTTCAATGGGAAGGAAAAACTGGGATAAGGGAAAGGACAAAAGAAAGAAGGGAAGATATATTTATGTATATATGCAAGATAGTTTGAATAATAGTACTGCTAATTTCTTCTGGTCTTTCAAAAGGAGTAGTTAATGTTTAATTTTTTTATTTTTATTCTTTTATTGTTTTAAATTTCTTATAACTTTTCTTTAGTGCTTTTTAAACCAATTTTGCAGGTTTATGTCTGGTAACCTAAACAACTAATTTGAAGACAACATCATACAATACAGCAACAATTGTTGAATGCCCATTACTTTGTCTAATGAAATTTTGTATTGTTTCTAATGCATTTTTAGTAACTATTTTGTTTTAAAAAAAAAAGTCAAATAAAATAAAATAAAAAACAAAAACAGTGAAACCAAGACACTGCTTGAAAGTCTGGGCCCTTTCAGGTTCCAAATGCAAGAGCTCTGAACATTATATATCCCAACTGGAAGAAAAAACATATGACTGGAGCCATGACATTTCCGGAAACAAAGATTTCATGTAACTAAAGAATCCATGGATCCTTCCTGGGACAAGTGAACTGCCTTTACACAAAGGGAGTGAGCGGGGTAGGGAGGGGGCCTGGTGACAAGGGAGGGAGAAGAAAGAAATCCACAACCCAGTAGAATCTAATTCCAGTGTTCTGAACCAACTTGTTACACATCCATATGAACCAAGCGTCCTGGAAAACACGCCTTTATTTTCCTGTCTCCACCTGGAGCTTGAATCCTGATTCCCTCTAGCAGCGCTCTTGAAATATGCACTCTGGGACAGCCATTAGGTCAAGGAGAAAATTAAAAAGACTTAAAGATATGTCAAAACAAATGAAAATAGAACCGCAACTTGAAAAACTTGGTGGGATGTGGCAGCAGCAGTACCAGGGCAGAAGTTTACAGTGGTGAATGCCTGTATTGAAGAGAGAAGAAAGGTCGCAAGCAACCTAATTTTACGCTTCAGGGGACTTGAACAAGAACATAAATAGCCAGAAGTTCCTTATGAAATTAGTTCCTTCCTTAGCAAAAGCAAGGAAATAATGAAGGCCGTAGAAGAAATGACTCAAATAGATAATGGGAAAAAAATCAATAAAACTAATATTTGGATTTTGGAAAATACAAAAAGATCAATAAATCCTTAGACTAAATGGAGAGAAGACTCAAATAGAGATGTGACAAAAGATGCTTTATTATTATTATTATTATTATTATTATTATTTGCATTTAGTACAGGGTCTACAGGTTCTCACTACACAGATTGGACTCATAGTGATCCTCTTGTTTGCAGCCTCCCAAGTGCTGGGATTACAGGCATGTGCCACAACATCCAGTCTCAATCTCCATTTCAGTGTGCCCCGGGGGCGGGGCCGACACTACATGCTGGGGATCAAACCTCCAGCCCCTGCATCTGCCTAAGCAGGCACTTTAATCCACTGAGCTATTTGGTGGCCCAACAGATGTTTTAGATGTAAAAAGTCTTAAGTCACTGTTATGAATAATTATGTGCCAAAATTGTATAACTTTAAAGAAATAAATTACTGTAAACATACAGCTTATCAAGACTGAATTAAGAATAAATTGTCAAAAGACCAATCAAAGGACTCCTGTCTAGAACATATAAAGAATATAAAAATATCAGGTCTCCAAAATTCAAAGACCCAATCCAAAAATGGGCATCTGAGATGAATATACATTCACAAATGAGGAGATACAAATGACAAATAAATATATGAAAAAAATAGTCAACATCTTTGGTCATTCAAGAGATGTAAATTAAAACAATGCTGAGATACCATTTTACACCAGAAAGAAAGAAATGGGTATCATCAAGAAGTCAACCAATAACAAATGCTGGAGAGGTTGTGGGGACAAGGAACCCTTCTCCATTGTTGGTGGGAGTGCAGGCTGGTACAACCACTATGAAAATCAGGATGGAGTTTCCTCTAAAAGCTAGGATCGAAGGTCCCACTCAAGCCAGTTTTTCCCCTCCTAGGTATTTTTCGAAAAGAACTGAAATCATACCACAGCGATATACGTTCGACCATGTTTCTAGCAGCACAATTTGTCATAGCTAAATATTGGAAACAGCCCAAATGCCTATCAGCTGAAGAATGGATAAAAAAATATGCTATATTTACACAACAGAGTATTATTCAGCTACAAAAAAGATAAATTGGAGGCTTTTGTAGACAAATGGATGAAGCTAGTACTATATTGTTAAGTGAAATAAATTAGATCCATGTGTGCAAACATCGTATTATCTCATTAGTGTGAGAACCTGAAAGAGCAATTAAAATCTAAACAGTACAACAGATTCTGTGAAAGGGAAAGAAATTGTTCAATGGGAAAGAAAAACTGGGATGAACAAAAGGAAAAAGGAAGAAGGGAAAAGATATATTTAGGTATATATGAACAATAATTTGGGTAATTGTATTGTTGATTCCTGCTGGTCTTTTGAAAGGAACAGCTAATATTTAATATTTTTTTCTTTTTACTCTGACTTTTTTCCTCTTTTGAATTTTTTATAACTTATTTGTTATTGTTTTGGGTTTTTTTTTTCTTTAAATGAATCACAGGTTTATGTCTGATAATCTGAACAACTAATTTGAAGATAGCATCGTGTAATACATCAACCATTGCTGACTTCGTATTACTTTGTTCAGTGGAATTTTGTATCATTTCTAATGCTGATTTCATTCTATCACTATTTTGTATTCATTAAAAATAAATAAATAAATGGAAAATTCTCAAAGTCAAAAACAAACACAAACAAAAGACCAATCAGAAATTTAGAGTTTCATATGATAAGCCAATACCTCCCCCCAAAATAAGTTTAAATAGTTTCCCAGATGAATTACATAAAATATTCAAAGAAGAAATAATACTAAGTCTTGTAATATTCTTCCAAAGACAATAGCAAAAATTACGTCCAAACTCATTTCATGATGCCATAATCATTCTGACAACATCATGGCCAGTGAAACCAGTGAATAAAACAGATGAGCATCACCCTAGTAGATGCAGAAAAGCACTGACGAAGTTCCGTACTCATTCACTGCAAACACTTCCAACAAATAAGGAATAGGTGGAACGTACTCCAATACACTAAAGGCCATTTCTGAAACACCATGGCTAGCATTGTAATGAATTGGGAAAAACTAAAAGCCTTTCTTGCAAATTCAGGAACAAAGCAAGGACACTCCCTCTTACCACTTATATTCAATACAATACTTCAAGTCCATGCATGAGCCATTAGACAGAAAAAAAGAAAAAGAAATTACCCACAATGGAAAGGAAGAAGTAAAATCATCTCTACTTGAAGATGGAAGATCCTGTGTGTGGAAATACTTGAAGACACCATAAAAACCTATTATAGCTAATAAAATGGAGCAACCTTGTAGGACACAAATAAACATAGAAAAATTAATGGCATTTCTCTACAACAACAGCACATTATCTAAAAAGATATCAAGAAGATAATCCTATTTACAATAGCATCAAAAAGGCTAAAATACTTTTAAATAACTCTAACCAAAATGTTGCAAGATATGTTACTGTAAAATGTAAATATTAGGCTTGTGTCGTGGCTCCCTCTGCAATTACAGCATGTGGGAGGCTGAGGCAGGAGTTCAAGGCCAGCCTGAGCTACATAATGAGTTCAAGGTCAGCCTCAATTACGTAGTGAGCCTCTCTCTCAAAGAATCCATCCATAAAACCCCTCTCCCAAACTAAAAATCATTGTGAAGCAAATTGAAGAACACACAGATCAGTATAATTGTATCTGCTTTTAAGAATTAGAAGAATTAATATTGCTAAAATGTTGATATTACCCAAAACATGTAATAAAGTGCAATCCCTAGCCTAAGTTCAATGACTTCTTCCACAAAAAGAGGGGAACCTCTTAAATTCTAGTTCAAGGGCTTGCTCAGTGATGCAGATCACTCCTTCTGTTGGAGGTAGAGTAGTGTTGACAGAGTCCTCCTCGGGTGAATTTCTTGGGAAGACTCTGCTTAACGCTTGGGGAATGGCAAAGAGGTGTCCACTGGGCCTGTTTGGTATGCTCACTGTAGGAATTTTAAGCCAACGATCTTAAAAGCCAGTACATGGAGCACAATAGAGCTGTTCTGGGAATCTGCCAATATATGGAGGTGAAGAGAACCACATCCTGACCCCTCAAGTCATCCAATCTAGCCAGAATTTTATGTATCACTGAGACTCAGGGGGAAAGAATAACATTGACCACTTGAGTCATGTGGTGTGGTCATGTCACACACCAAGAATGGGCTGTGCCCTTGTTCCGACTCTATTACCTACTTACTTGATGTTGTTCTATTCCTCTCTCTGCAAATACTCTCTGAGTCATGGCACTGGTCTTTAATAAGGTGAAATTAAATATTTATTGACCTTTATTATGTGTCAGTCTGGTACACATCTGCAACAAAGAGATTGTATTTCAGGAAGCAAAGATATGTGAATGAATGGCATAGGCAATATTTTAGGTGGTGGTGAGGCATATGAGAAAAGGTAAGTAGAGAGTGCAGGGGAAGGGTCAGATTTTAAATAAAATAATTAGGAAAGAGCTCAAGGAAAATATGAGGTGTTGGCAAACACTCTTTAAAAATGAAGAAACAATGATCATCTTTCTGGAGAGGTGTTGGTCCCACAGAGGAAACAAGATGAGCAAATGTCCCAGGGCAGGAAGACCCCTGGGCTACTCAAGGACCAATAAAGAAGGATGCTTGTGAATGAGGGGAGGAAGTAGGAATTGACTAAGAGAGGTGGTGAAGAGGCGTGACATGAGACAGACCCAAGGCTGGCATCTGGCAGGACCCCAGGGCCACTGTAAGGGCTTTGATTTTTTCATCAGAATGAGATGTAAAGCTATTCAGGTACTTTGAGAACAGGAATGACATTATTTAACTTAACTTTTAACATGTAACTTCTCTGTTGATGGGATTAGGTAGAGCAACGTCAGGAGAAAAAAGATGATTAAGAGAACAAAATTTCTGCCTCCTTTCTGGCCCAAGTTTCGTCCTTGGCGGGGCTATTGCTCCTCTCCCCCCTCCTTCCTGTGCTCTTAAGCTTCAAGTTCTCTTAGAGCACTCTCTCTAATCTTCTCATTTCCTCAGGAAAAGAGACACTAAACTCCCCACTTGGCCATATGAATGATGTATAAGCTGTCGTGTAAGCTGAGTGTGTAGCTTAGACAAAAGGAATGGAGCTCGAACAGCAGAATTCAGTAATATTTTACTTTAGCTAAAAGACCTCTTTAAAAATATTTAAAATGACTTTAAATGGATGCTCAGATACCCTGAGTTGAAGAGGCTAGCTTCAGCTGGGGTCCTGTTTCATCAGAGCAGCAGCATGCGTGCACACATGTACACATGCACACACACATGAACACCCACACACGCACACACATGCACACACACATGCACACACACTCACACATGCGCACGCACACACACACACATGCTCGCGGGTGAAGAGGTTTTGTTTGCTTACAAAACTCAAGGCATGTAATAAAAGAAGACTCAATCCAGTCATTCCCTATGCCTCCTTTTTTTTCTTTTGGTGGAACCGGGGATTGAACTCAGGCCCTCGAGCTTGCCAGGGAAGCACTTATTCTACTGAATAATCTCCCCGGCTCTCTATGTCCTTGTAGATTCCAAATCCTTAACCTGTCTCTGATCAGTCTCCCTCTAGCAACTCAGTTTGGGACACTGTGTTCTAATTTGTTTTGAAGGCTGGGGAGATAGCTCAGTGATCTAAGTGCCTGTCTGTAAGCACAAGGACCAGGGTTCGATCCCCAGTATCACATACCTGTCCTAACTAACTAACTAACTAACTAACTAACTAACTAACTAAGTAAATAGTGTTTTGAACTCCAGGATTAACCTCCCACCCAATGCAATCCCCACAGCAGAATGATCTTAAAATGCCAGAGGTGTCATTTTGCTGTTCAAAACTCTCTGAGGCCTCTCCTGTGCCTTGTGATAGTCCAACCTGTCTGCACTGATGTACAGGTTCTGTTAGGAACACGTGGTTCTTACCCTCTGCTTCAGCTAATCCCCTAACCCCCCCACGTCCACCTCCACACTCCCTGTGAGCATGTATTGTCTTCCTTAGCTACAACCCATGTTACCTTTCGTCCAGAGCTCAGTGCTTCCTATTTTATTTTTGCCCAGTCAGGTGATGAGCCTATTCCCCCTCAGCTAATTTCTAATTGCCTCTCAGGATTTGATGTAGATGTCACTCTTGAAAAGCCTGCCCTGATGCGCAGCACTTAGTTAGAAGTAGCCTTTCCCACATTCTCACCCTTACATAGCCAAGGGATTTTCTGTTACTTACTAGTTGATCATACTCATTAGATTTTGAGTACTAGCAGGGGCAGAAGTCTTGCTTTATGTATTTGGGAGAGTGCCATGGCAGAGAGAACCCTTATTTATGATGGAACCTCAACAGACACTCGAGTGCACACATGGAAGCTACGTATGGAGCATCTTATACAAGCTCATTACATTGAACAAAAGAAAATGCTACAATTAATTTCCACCAAAAATAGATTGCTTAGGAGAAATAAAACTATTTCTGATATCAGGAAATTTCTCTTAGATCCTCACAGAAAAGGCCCCAATATAGAATAAGACAGGTCCTATGGAAAATAAAAGAAATGCTGATCTCAATTGAATTGATTCTGCTCATGCTTAACTGGCAGAGGATGGGGCAGCTGGGCCTCGTGGTGATGCTAGCTCTTTGCCAGTTTTAAATACTAGGAAAGGCACTGACCTCGTGGTACAATTCCATGCAAATGCTCGAGTGCCGATTTGCAAGTGATTTGCGGAGACCAGCCCTGAGCTTAGAATCTTTCCAAGTGCTAATGGAGCACTATCGTAAAACCATGATTCTTCTTCCTAAAATGGGCAATTACTGCATGTGCTCTTCTAAGGAAATATTTCATGATTATGAAAAAAGTTCAATAAAAAAGGAGTGTAATGTTATTTTATGATTAGTTTCAAGGCCCCTAATCAATGAAAGCATATTTCTTATTTCAATGAAGTTATAGATTCTTTTGTTCTAAAAGGCAAAATGAAAACATTCCTCCTTTGTATTTTAAAACTTTTATTTTTTAATAAAAGTTGAAACTAATAACCACTGCTCACCTGATTGCTTCTCTGCTTGGGTTGCAGATAGATGACATAAGTTACTTCCAATTTTCATCAGGTTGCTAGGATTTAATTATATCTTTTTAAGCCCCAGAAGCCTCATATCCACACTGTGATCCCAACCTGGCTCCACGATCTGTTTCCATGTTCTTTAGGCTCCAGGGTAAAACTTTCTGAACTCGTGGCCACTTCTTTCTGGGATTTTTGTCTTCACAATAAAAGGCAATGAACTGAACAGTGAACGAATTTGGAGTTAATGAACAGGCACAAGTCTTAATCCAAATTGTCCTCTAAATTGCTATGTAAACCTGAGCAAGATACATCATACCTTTGGTTTTATAGAAGTCAGTGCTTGAATTACACAGTCTCTAAATTTCATTCCATCTCTCCTGTACTAAGCTATGTGGCTTTGTAATTTATAGGAAGGACCTCAGTTCTTTCCTAAGCACTCCTGGTAGGTTGGTATGCAATGGACACTGTATGCCTCTGAGATTTTAAGACCAGTAAATGCTGATTATTTTAGTGCTTGGATCCCTTTTTAGGGCATTACTCCTTAGAGGTCTTAGGATACAATGAAAGAAGCTATAAACCTTGGCAATCAAAATCTTTACTGCCACTGTCACTCATTTACTATGCCATGTCTCAGTCTAATCTGGCTCAGAGAGAGACACTTTCACAAAGACATCAGCTCAAAGAATCAGTCTTCTTACATCAAAAATGGTCCTGGGAAACAGGAAGAAAAATGTTCAATTGGAAAGGGAAACAAGGGGTGAGGGAAGGAGAAAGAAAGAAGGGAAGAAAAGAGAATAGAAACAAAAAAATGGAATCAAAGCTTTTGTAAATGAGGAGGAAAGAGGGATTAAATGGAGGAGAGGAGGCTGGGAAAAAGACTTGAGATATATTATGCAGAAGTACAAATTCCCTATGATGAATGTGATTATTGTATATATCTAAGGTGTACCAACATAATTAAGAAAGATGATAGAAGGAGAAGTCGGCTGAGATTCCAAGTGCCACAGAGACTGGAGGCCAGCTGTAGGAGAGCCATCGAATTAAACCAACACACCAAGAATTCCAGATCACTCTGTACTTTTCCGGGGTTCATGGGAACAGAAATTAAAAGAGGAATGAGAAAAAAATGAAAGTTAATTTGCTAACTCATGGTCATTGAAATGCATTTGGCTTAAACACATGAGACAACAGGACTGAGGGTTGTTCTTACTCAGGCTTCCCACAACAAGGTTGCTTTCTTACTGTAGAAACTCTAATTTTATACCTTAATTGAATACATTTCATCTTTAGCAGTAGTCAACCTAAATAACAAAAGTGTCTGCTCTCCAACAGCTATGACTGAAGGGGTAGTTGGTGAAGCTACTGATTTTTAGTTTACCTTCTTAGACAAGATTTCCCACTCTGTCTCCAATATCAGTTCAGCCCTCAATTATTTTGGCAATTTATTTCTGAATTTTTCGCAGCATTCATAAAGGTTGGTACAATTTTAAGAACATGAAGATACCTAGGAGAGAAAAAAATATATTCTTCATTAAAACAGTCATGTTGATCAAAAGCAGTTCACGGCACATAGATTTATTTCCTAGATATGAAGTTTGGATTGATGAGGATAATCAATCATTTGGGTAATCAAATCCATTGACTCATATAGCAAAGACAACAATCCAAAGAATTGACAGTTGTCTAAACCTGAAAGGGATAAGACCTTTTCAAGTCTTGACATGTATATAGTACCATTTGGTCCAGCAACATTGGCCCGAAGTCTTATTGAGATGGTAGAATAAAAGTAATAAAAAGAGTAATGATATTTGAGTGCTTTGTCTCATATCTGTGCTCCAGACAGAAAAAAAGAGGAAAAGAGTACTTAGGTGCCTTAGTTACTTTTCTCTCATTTCTGAGACGAAATAACCAACACCCACAGTTAAAGGGGAAATGTTTAGCTCACAGTTTGTAGAGGTTTCAGTCCACTACTAGCTGGCTCAAAGAGAGCGTGACACAGCACAGGGCCAGCAGTAAATGGCCGTGGAAGACAGCAAAAGCAACTGGAGAGAAGGGAGAAAGAGGACAAGATGCTTTGTGTCCCCGATACAGGTTACCTACCCTAGGGTGGGTGTAGCACTCGCACTCTTAATCCCAGCATTGGACCACAAATTGATTACAAGCTATAAATTCAGCTACCTCTTGAAAGTCCACATCCCATGACTGCATGAGGCAGTGGAGGGACATCTAGACACAAGCAATAGCATTAGGAAGGCAAATTTTTCACAGAAGTTTTGTATTAATTCTAGGAAAAAAACTACCATGAAGAAATATGGATTTGCAGAGGTATAGAATATATGGGTTCAATTCCTATGCATCAGAACCCACCCTACACCTGTAAGAATTGGTATATTACACCTAGATTCTATCTGCATTAACACTAGGCTGCTAAACAAATTGAGGACTTTTTCACGTTCATTCATTTCAGGTCCATTCATATCGTGTGATTTACCTGCTCATCTTTCAACTCATCTTTTAAAGCTTATATTCATGGTACCTTTACTGATGTCATTGACTGACAATAGAATAATATTGAGTAATAAGAGAGGAATATTTAGTAGGGTAGATGAAACCAGGGAGGCAAGTCAAGAGCTCTGTATCGCTGGTGAAACTGTTAGCCTTGCTTGCAGGTGCCTTAGTGGTCCTAAAACCAGAACCAAGACTAAGTTTTACATCCTTAAATTTAGTGGGTTAACTACTCAGTTTCTTCGCAAAAAGCATTTAAGTACCAGCAAAGAATTCCCACTAGTTTTTGAGAAATTGCCAATGAAGATACTCTTTTTATGCACAGCGTGCTTTATTGCAGAGAGAGGTAACAAAGAGAAAGGTGAGAACTGAATTTTTATTCTTTTTTTTCTTTTCAGTGTACATTGGACTGTGGGAACATGTTTGACATCTCCTTAGAACTAACGTCTCATTCTAATCTTTTGTTTTAACAGTCCACTCACTGAGAATAATCATGGTAAATGAACTAAAAATGATAAATGTTTAAACACATTTACTCCTTCTTATTAGAAAAGGGAAAATGCATTTTAGTTACTGGAATCATCATCATGCAAGCTATCCTCAAACACAGTGATGTACACAATGTTCTCGAGCAGGTTGTGATTATGCAATAACATATTTTTCATGCAATAAACAAACCATCCACTTAATTTTTCCATTCTCACCAAGTCCTTTGATAATTGGGAATCAAATTAGAAATGAAACTTTTTTAAGAAGCTGAAATCAGAGAAAAATAAATTATTTGGACATTTAGGTCAGGTACGATTCAAATAATGGTCATCCATTATATAAGTTTTGATAAAAATTATGGTGAAAGTTTACTTTTTAAATAAAATGATTAATGAAAAAGACACATGGTATTAACCCCCTCACAATGCCCCTCCCCTGGTTTCAAACGCTTTCATTTTATCATCTTTGCCATTGTGGACCAGGACAATCCTGAATTTTTCTCTTTCCTTCCTTCCTTCCTTCCTTCCTTCCTTCCTTCCTTCCTTCCTTCCTTCCTTCCTTC
>NW_004524633.1:6981939-6989552 GCF_000260255.1 Octodon degus
CTTCCTTCCTTCCTTCCTTCCTTCCTTCCTTCCTTCTTTCTTTCTTTTTCATTTGTGTATATAGTACAGGGTCTCATTTCGCAGATCGGACTCATGGTGATCCTCCTGTTTTCAGCCTTCCCAGTGCTGAGATTACAGATGTGTTCCACCATGCCCAGACTATGTCTCTGGCACCCTGGGGGTGGAGGGGCGGCCAGCGTGGCATGTGGGACTGGGGGTCAAACTCTGGTTCCTTTTGCTTGCTAAAACAGGCACTTTGTCCACTGAACTATCTCACCAGCCTTAGCCCTGAATGTTTTTGAGAACCTGCCTTTCCTTTGCCTGGCCCTTGGCAGCAACATTCACTGTTTCTTTTTATTTACCTTAGGAAGACAGGGAAGAGGACTTGCTTTAGAAAGTGGCAAGACTAATGGGATAAGATAGGCTGAATGTTCCAAGTGAGGAGGAGGGTTGTGAAGGAGATTAATGGCAACGTGTCATCTCCTGTAATCAATTCTCTGAAACTTTGTCATTTACTATACATTCTGATCACACCTCCTACATCATTTTGAGGAGTAAAATGCATATTTTCTGCATAATCTCTGACATTGTGCCATTCACCCATTCTCTTGTTCCTCTCTCTTCTCTTTCCTGTATGATAAAAGAGGAAAAAGAGTGCTCTCCGGCCTCCGGCCCTCACCTTTCATGACACCTGCTAATCCACAGTGCACGTCCATCGACATTTCTTTATGGCACACATTGCAAAGTTTTCATATTTGTTTCTTTTTCAAGGAATTCCTTTCATTTTAGGGACACTCACTTGTATCTTTGCCAATCTGATGAAAACCTTCTAACCTGCAGCTCTCCACACAATCATTTTTGTAGAGCTCTTATCTTCACTCCTGACATCTGTTTCTTTTTCTTCCATTATATTAGCTTATCATGAGACAAGAACATTTTCTATTTTATCTTTGGGTTCCAAGAGTTTTCCTGCTCGGGATCATGTCGATCTCTATACCTTGTACAATACAGAATACAGCATACAGAACACCACTGTATACTTTGGAAATTATCTAATATATAATCTCATAAAGGGCCCACTAATGAACTCAAGATTGACACACTAATGAGAAAAACATTCAGGGGGTGAAGGGCGTGAATTTTTCTTGTTTCAATAGTAGCAATCAAACCTCTAATTAAAATTAGACACTCAATTGCTTTCTAAATGATTCTGGTGACTTCATTAGTCTGCAGTGATGAGTTACCTCTGTGATATTTAATATCTTGACAAGACAAGCCACATCTTAGCAGTCAAATTTCTGTTTACCTTTTGATATTTCTAGACACCAGGAATCCATTTCTTCTCTTGTACAAGGGGTGTATTTTCAGACATAGTTTGTGTCTGAAAGAGACTGACCACTTGTCCAACATGGCAGATTTCCAGAGGGCAGACACCAGCGGCAGCTACAGTGCACTTTAGTGCACATGAAAGAACACTAAGAGGAGGTGATAAAGCTGTTTATTAACTCCCACAAGCACTCAGCTGGAGCTGCTTGGATTGGGGGTTGAAGACACTGCTTTCTGAGATTAGTGGGGTTCCTTGCATCCCGGAGGTGAGAGCTGCCCTCTTATAAGGATGGTGTCTCTGACTGATGATTTTGCTATCACATGCCCAAGCCAAGCCCTATAGCTGGCCACTGACCTTCCTGGCATGGGGATCTCTCAAAAGCCCCACAGATGCAGCATGTGCTGTCTGCTTCAACCTCTGCTGCAGTCACCTCTCCTCTTTCTAATAAATTAAACCTCATCAGTATGTCAAGTGAGGTCCTATATTATTGTATTTTAATTCTATGCCACAATGCTGGTCAAATAATTTCAGATCTAAGATAGAAAATCATTATCAATCACCGCTGCCTTTGCACACGTGACTGCAGCAACTGAGAATTCAAGTTGGCTCCATTCTATTCAGCAACTGACTACTTTGGGCCTTCATTTTACCCTAGTATGTTAAGTCTTCTAGCAAACTCTTTTCTCTCCCTTTTTCCTGGTGAGGCCCTGCTGCAAAAGCTGTCCGTTCCTCGTTAAACATTTTTTTCTTTGTTTCTTGCCTCCCTTCTTGTTAACATTTATCACATTATTTCAATGGGTTCTTTTTTAAAAAACTGTTTTTAGTACAGGGTCTACAGGGTCTCGCTACACAGATTGGACTTGTAGTGATCCTCCTATTTTCAGCCTCCCAAGTGCTAGGATTACAGCTCTGCACCACTATGCCCAGTTTCAGGGGGTGGGTCCAGCATGGCATGCCCAGGGATTGAACCTCAGTCTTTGTGTCTGCCTAAGCAAGCACTTTAATCTACTGAGCTAACTGGTTGGTTCCTATAACTAGTCTCTCTTTAGTTCTCCTCTTAAAGGCATGAGGTATTTCTTACTTATCCTCACACTCTCAAATTCCTAGCAATGTGGTTGGTATATTGACTTCCTTGCAGAATTAAGTAAATCAGTGCAAAACCAAATGCCTTGTTTTGAGAGGCACAGTAAGGGTCAGATAATCCTGAAGATGAGTGACTGAGGGTACTACTGCCTCATGAAGCACAGTGCCTGCACTGGAGAGCTAGGTAAGAGGCTTGCAGCCTGCAAAGGTCCCGGATGACTGGAGAGTGCAGACAGGGAATAGCCACTCACATCTGAGCTCCCTAGGCACTGGCAGCAGGTAAAGGGCTCCTATTGCCAGAACTTCTGAGGTTTGTTTGAGAGAGAGAGAGTGAGAACAAGAGCGAGAGTGAGAGTGAGAGCGAGTGAGCGAGCAAGAGAGAGAGAGAGAGAGAGAGAGAGAGAGAGAGAGAGAGAGAGAGAGAGACAGAGACAGAGACAGAGACAGAGAGAGAAAAGTCCACTTTGTGGGGGACACCATAGCTGTGACCTAGATATGCCCAAGGTCTGATATCATCTTCTGATTTACTCCAATCTCATTTATAAGTGAGAAACTAAGACAAGGGACCAATCAAAGCTTGCCCCAGGATTCTGAGCTCAAGGCCTGTGCCCTCCTGCACACTCCTGAGAGCCCTTGGCAGCCTGTCTGTGTCCTGCTCCAATCCTCCTTCACGGTGTAGTCTCTGCACAGAGTGATCCTGACTTCTGTCTGTCACAGATCCAGGTACTCCAGGCTCCACGAGTGGCCAGAGGAAGTCACACTCCCCATGAGGCTCTTGACATCCCGACCACTTCCAACATGGAGTGGGTGGACTCAGCCCCTGGGCCACTGGATACAAACATCAGTGTGAAGCCTTCAGAAATGGAGGACGGGCTTGACAGAAGACCCTAAAAACACCACAAGACTTGTGCAGAACACAATCTCTACTGCAAGTCCTACAGATTAAGTGAAGGAATAGAGCTCATGTTAGAACAAAAGCAAAGGGGGTCAGATGAAGAGGGGGATGTGGGAACTACATAAAAGAGTGAGCAAGGACACATGGGACTTTGGAAAGTAGAGAGTTAACTGCTGTCTTGGAGAACTGATGCACCTCCTCCACAAGCCCTGGCTGTGCACTCACTGTGCTCCGCTGCTCTCCTTTCTGCCCCCGAGGTTGTCTCCATACTCAGGAGCGTGGATGGAGAGCTCTTCTCCAGAGCTCAGAGCAACAGCAGGAGCACAAGTTCTCTAGATACAGCTGCTTACTTCCAGCTAATGTTCTAGACGTGGGAAAATTTTTAAAAAAACCTAGAAGAAAAAAGTCCTCCAACACACTGAACTCAGTCAAAAATACTGCCAATAAAATGAACGTACCTGGAAATTCCAGGTCAGCTTCAAAGGCTCCTGCTGGTCATCTGTAACTAAGTCAAATTCCACCTCCCTGGGAATCCCAGCCAGACCCACAAAGAGATTGCTCATCTCTGCGAGGGTAGATTTTTGAAACTGAATGAAAATTCTCTTTGTTTTGAACACAGGAAGTAGGCTGTGGTTGCACCTTTATGGAAACTCTTTGAACTGTAACATTTGGCCCTTAGAAAGGACATGAAGCCAGCTGGTAATGTTGCAATAGCTGTGGGATTAGGTTCCTGTTCTCTTCTGGGCTCTTTATGCCATTATTTCTCTGGCTCCCAGCAAGCTTTCAGCCTGAATGTTCTTGTTTCCCATTTACATAGAAGTGAGAAGGCCTCAGAGGTTGAGGGACTAAGTGTCACACAGGCAGAATACAAAGTAACTGCAAATTGAGTCAGACCATAATGATTTTCTAAGACTAGAGATTCCTTCTGTGTTGCCTGCCCCAGGGAGACATAGCCAAGGACGCCAGGTCAGGAGCCCAGAGTGTGAGATGCTCTGCGGTTCACAAAAGTGAGGCTCTGACTATGACCTTCATTTCCTTGACCTTGAACCTAAGAAGGGGTTGAACATATCCTCTGTGTTACCCACTTTACTCTGTGCTCAGTGAAACCATAGTGTGTCCATCAGAGACAGAGCAAGCCATTAGTCCTTGAAATTACCTGGGATACTGCACTTGGTAGGAAGTGCTAGGATCATTCTCAATTATTTCTTTTGTGAAGGTGGTTTTATAATGGATGGGATCACAGCCTTCCCAATCAGATGTATCTGGGTTTCAGTCCTGACTTTGCCCAATTTTTATTGGTCACTGTAGAAAAATGAATGCCTTTCAAAGATATTCAAATCCTAATCTCTTGTACCTGTGAATGTGTGAGGGCCCATGGTGTCTTAGTGGCTTTCCTAGTCAGTGGGACAAAATATCTGATATTCTCAATGTAAAGAAGCTTATTTTGGCTCATGGATTTAGAAGTCTCAGTTTACAGACAGCTGCCTCCAGTGTAAGGATGGCAGGGAGAACAGGTCCTCTTGGGAAAGTTGTCCATGTCATTGCGGCAGAAGCAAAAAGAGAGGGAAGAGCCTGGGAAAGTTAAACCTTTCCAGGCTACACCTTAACTATAGGTGCCTAACCAGATCCCAGCTTCTAACACCAGGTCACCAGTGAACACAGCAGTGGACCCATCCACTAATGAGCATCACACCCTCGTGACCCAATCACCTTCCAAACATGGAGGCTTTGTGGGGCCACCTGAGATCTAAACCATAACACAGTAGTGAAGGGAAGTGAAGGCAGCATATAGAATTATGGTTGACAAACAGCTGATGTTTAGATGAGATTGTCCTGTATTATCCAGATTTTATAAAGCCAATGTAATCATAACACTCTTCTAAGTGGAAGGAGGAAGAAGAGCTAGAGATAGAGAAAGAAAAAATGATCATAAATGCAGAGGTTGGAATGGAAAGGATGAATCAAAGACTGAGGATGGGGCCCTTCCACTGGGTGATAGTCTCTAAAAGATGGAGAAGGCAAGCAATCATGTTTTTCCCTAGGTCCTTCATAAATCTGAGTTTAGCTCCATGAGACCTGGCCTGGACTTCTGATCTTCACAACTGTAAGAAAATTAATCTTGTTTGAAGCCACTAAATTTGCATCATATTGTTAGTGCAGCACCAGGAAAATCATATGATATTGATTATGGCTATTGAACATTGCATATAGCCACAGGAAAATCATATGACATTGACATATGACATTGGCTATATGACGTTGCACTAATGGCTATATGACGTTGCACTAATCACCACCCTTCACAACCTTATCTGAAGGACAAAGTATATAAAATTGAGTAGCAAAGACCAGCTTTCTATTATGATTAATACTTCATAGTCAATGCAACACTCCTGAGCTAACTATAGTTTTAATGAGACATAGAACTAGAGCTTTATGAGAACTGTGGTGAATTTGCATGCTTGCTTTTCCTGCGTATGTGGTGGTGTTATCCACTCTGAGTAGCACTGGAAAGAGCAAACTGGCTGACTCACTCCCAGCATAGCCAAACTCCCTCTGCGCATTGCTGGGCTAACTGATGGAGGTTCCAGCCAGAAATATCTGTTGCCTAGCGCAGGGAGTGTTCCCTGCTTTGGGAGCCTAGGCAACCGCATATGTGAAGCTCTCTGGTTTCCTGGAACTGCAAATTAAATGCCAGGGAACACTTAAATGCTGGAAAATGCTTCCAAGAAGCAGTGCAATGAGTTAGATGGGGGACAGATCTGTGTTGGTCTCAGGAAGCCCCTTGAAAGAAGCCCCCAACAGAGAAGTCTTAGATGATGATGTCCACCCTCCCACAGTTCCTCACAGATTGTACTGAACTTGAAAGATTGCTGAATGGAAACCATACAGCTCTTCTCCACTGTAACCTGAGCAGAGGAGCTCAGGTTGTGCCTCTCACAAGTTTATAAACCCTTTGAGTTTTACTTCCTCATCTATAATATGGCATACAATGAATACTGAAGGACTCTAATGAAGGGTCCTATTTAAACATGAAAACAACTAACATTCATTGGTGACTTGCTGTATGCAAGAAATCATTCCAAGTTCTTTGTATGCCATGTCTCATTTAGATTTTCCAGCCCCACCACAGGTACTCCAATTTTATTGCTGCAAAACACTGGGGCCTGGCGAGACTGATTTCTAGGCTTGTACTGCAATAAACTGTAAAATCCTGTACCCAATATCTTCAATTTCCTCCTTAAGATATAATACTTAGCATGGAAGGCTCAATATTGGGGACCACTTTGGAGTGTAGTTCTTACGGTTAATTACAAAAACTCTAGAATATAAGATGATAGCATTTCAATAAATTCTGTAGGTTCTAGTTTTTCTTATGCAGTTCCAACTTTCCTGATTTCCACAACAGCATCCTGCCACTTCCTTTGTGTGCTCCCTCAACCTGGTAAGATGGAGAGGGAGACCATGCTCAGACAGAGAAGTAGGACAGCATGCCCCAAGCAAACAAGAATACTGTGCATTCAAGCCCCACCAGCCATCCTAAAGGAGGTCTGCATAATGGCTGTTCTTCACTGTCCTCTTCAATTCCCTATCCGCACATACGTCTTATTCAAGCTCTATCAAATACCTGATGTTCCCTAATTACTGTTTAGCGAGGCACATAAGCATGCTTCTTCTGATATATAAGTACTCTTACTCTCTTAAATGCCAGGTGGATCCAAGAGCTCTGTGTAAGTACCTGGCCTGGTGCATCAATTTTTAAATGAACATTAGATGACAATGTGTTTTGGGCTACAATGATTTCTTTGCACCGAGGAAATATTCCATTACTTGGTGCTTGGCCTCAGTTTCCACGTGTTCCAAATCTTTTGCTCCCTGCTTTATTCACTCATGCAAGGCCCTCATGGCCACATCCTACCTTACCTTCACTTTTCTGTTTGGTATACTCCCATGTTGAGCTGTCTTCTGGGATGAATCGATTTTCTTCTTTTTTTTTTCCCAAAGTTTTATTGATAAACAGATAGCAATGAGACAGTTTCAAATCTAATCGGAAGTACAGTTTCAACAAATAATACACTGTTTCTTTCCTGAATTGCTTATTCAGGGAATCCATCATTTTTCTAATCTCCTCTATTTTTTTTTTATCAATATCTTCTTTAGAAGCAGTTAGAAATTCTTTTACTGCCATGTTTTTTTCAGATTGGGTTTCCTGCCTATGTTTCTGTAGTTGCTCCTTTACTTCATCTGCTATGAGTTCTGAGAGTTTTTTTTTTATTTCAGAAAAGAATTGCGCTCTGATTTCCTCTA
>NW_004524633.1:6991102-7014400 GCF_000260255.1 Octodon degus
CAAATTAGTTGTTCAGATTATCAGGTATAAGTATGCAAAATTGGTCAAAAAAAGGTTATAGAAAATTAAAAAGGAGGCGCAGCCGGAGTAACTGGAGGCTGGGCGCGGCGCAGTCTTCTCGAGCGCTCCCAGTGAGGAGGAGGTCTTCTCGGCCGGCCGAGCTGCCCTCTGCCGCTACCGCCCGGCCGCACGCCATTGCATGCACAGTGCCGCCCACTATGACGAAGAGCGACAAGTCTCTGAACGAGAGCTTGGCCGTGAGGAAGCTCTTCTTGTACAACCCGACCACCCGAGTTCCTGGGGCTCACCGCCAAGAGCTGGGGTTTGATCTTACTCTTCTATGCCATTTTTTATGGGTTGCTGGCTGCGCTCTTCTCATTCACTGTGTGAGCCACGCTTCAGACTCCGAATGACGAGGTTCCTAAATCCCACCACCAGATTCGTAGACTGGCACTCATGGTTTTCCCAAAACCAGTGACTGCATTGGAATGTATATTTAGGATTTCTCATCCACATTCCTATGAAGGGTACATTAGAGACCTTAAGAAGTTTCTAAAATCATATTCTTTAGAAGAACAGAAGAATCTCGCCAACTGCACTGATGGAATGCTTTCTGAACAGAAGGCTCCAGTTTATGTTGTATGTCAGTTTCCTGATTCCTTACTTGAAGCGAACAGTGGTATAAATGATCCTAATTTTGGCTATTCCCAATGACAACCTTGTATTCTTGTAAAAATAAATAGAATCATTGGATTAAAGCCTGAAGGATCACCAAGGATAGAATGTATTTCAAAGGATGAAAACCCACCAATTCTATCAACTTATCCTAATCATGGACTCAGACTTAAAGTATTTTCCATATTATGGAAAGAAACTGCCTGTGGGCCATCTCCAGCCACTGGCTGCTGTCCAGGTCTCCTTTGAATCTAACAGCACCAAGAAAGAAGCAAGGGTAGAGTGAAGAATCGAGGTATCAAAGAACCTAAGAAATGAGGACGACTGTGACAAGTTCTTGGGAAGAGCTGTCTTCAAAACCACAGCCCAAGCATAACTGAGTAGGATGTCTCTGCCGAGTAAATGTTGTGTTGTCTGTCTTCATTATGCGCCTGCTGCACCTGCCAATCTAGAATTCTGAGAACGCCTAGGGAAGGTGGCGCTGCCCAGCCCAGGGCGCAGCGTAATGTGCTTCCCGATCACAGTGTTCCGTGCCCTCTGAAATAACTGCCTGCTGCTCTGCTGCCCTCTGAGCCAGTGTCCAGTCACCGCACAGGGACCGGTGAACACCTGATTCTGAACAGGGGCGGGGGGTAGGGGGGCTTGTCCTCTTTTTTAATGTGCTTTAATTGCCAAGTGTCTAAAGCTCAATGTTCCGTGCAATGTAAATATTATGAATTTAACACTGGTGAACTCAGTTTTGAGGCCAACGAAGTCTTACGGGTTAAGTAGTACCTGGCCAACATTAAGAGACTGTGGCTGCAAGACATGGGGTGGAGAAGCTCTGTAGTTGAAGAAGCAAATAGAATAAAAGTGGACCTGAAAATGTTATCTTAGGTTTTTTGTAAAATTATTTTTCATATGCCGAATTAGTCTGTGGATCTTCTTGATCAAGAGCACAAACTTTTTGTTATAAAACGGGTTTTTAAAAAAGCTGATGGGATTATTTTCATGTTGGAATCAAGTCTCTTAGAATGCATTTCAGACCACAGGTGAAAGCACTTCTAGGTTAGAATGAATATGCACCTATTTTTTTATGAAATGAAATTCATGAGTCTTAAATTGTATAATATTTTGTGAAATATCTTGTTACTACTTTTATTTAGCAGACTGTGGACTTTAATAAAAAGATTTAAATTGTGAAATATAAAAAAATTAAAAAGGAGAAAAAATTAAATATCAACTATTCCTTTCAATAAAGCTTTCTCCTGGTCTTGTCATTTAATCTAGAGTAAACTACTTGACCTTTCCTTAACTTTACTTTCCTAAACTAAAAAACAAAGCAAAAAAAAATACCTCACAAAAGATCCAAATATATACTAATAACATTCACCACACTAATGCAGGTTATAAAATATAGAAAATGTGCCCTGCACAGCCCATAGTAAGAACTAATATTTGGTAGCTGGTACTATGATCTAAGTGTATGGAAACACTGCACAATTTCCCCAGGAGCAGAGATGGAGAGGAATATAAGTGTGAGCCTTTCCTCTCCACCCTCCTCAGATACCACGACTGACCCAACGTCGGCTCCAGCTGCAGCCCTAACTACCAGTATGAAGAGTGCATGTTCAGGGCTACGACTTTGTCTATGGGGACTGCATCAAATTTTATCTACCTAGAGCTGGGACTCTTTCAACCCCCTGAATTTCAGCTTCCCTGGTCCATCTCTGCAGCATTTGTAGTTTACTTTGTATTCTGATTGGCTCTCTAGGCCTTCCATGGACCCCACCCAAGTTCTTGCCCACACCCTAGTGACTTCTCTGAAACTCTTGAACTTTGCTACACCTCTTCTCTGAAGACAGGAGCTGCTCTTTTCTAGGTCTTTGCTTAGTTCTCCTAAAAGCCTGTGTTTGCTTTAGCCTCGAATCCAAAGGTTTAACCCTCTGTCCAAGGAAAACACCACTCTTCAGGCTCGTTTGGTGCTGCAACCCTGACTCCACGCTTTACACAGCGATTGGTATTTCTAAAGTTCCAGAGTTTCTTACAACTCAAGAGTTCACATGAGTTATAAGAGTAGTGACTCATGTTTTTACAAGGGTAGAAACTAACGACAAGGGGATAGGTTCTGATGTTCTGTTCCTTCCTTCCCAAGCCAATTTATGAATTCTGATGATGCATCTATTGGCAAAGTTTCTTCCTGAACTTTATTAAGTCCTATCTCTATGTGCTTAGAGACTATCACTATATCTTACAAAAAAGGACAGTTGTTTGATGAAAGTCATCCCATTTCTTGTTTCCTTCAAAGGCCTTTTAAAAATTGAGAGAAAATGTGATGGCTCAGAGACCTGGACATTGCTAGGTTATTCGCTTGAAAATAATTTGCACTGTGTACTCCTCATTAATTCTGTCCCTAATGCCCACCTGCTACCTCCCCAAGTTCTACTATTAAAGAAGATTTGTGGCATAGATATTCCTATAAGGTCCTTCATGTAAAGGAAAGAGATATGCCTAAATTAGAAGAAATGAGTGTTTACCCAGGCACATCTTTCTCTTCTTTCCAAACATATCTTCAGATACCACAGGAAGATTTTACCTTTTGGCACACTTTTCCTTCCATAGATGGCTTCTTTCCACAGTGCCAATTGGGAACCAAATTTCATCTGTGGTCATTGCATTCCTCTTTCATTGGAAAACTCAGGTTATTTTTTTTCCTATAATCACTGAGTTCCCAAAAGCCCATATGAAGTGGCACTTTGAATTTTTCCCTAGGAAATTAAATTCTGAACTGGACAGGAACTTGTGCTTCGTTATTGCTTCAACACATCAGGCTGTGCCCCTCCTGATAAGAGTGCAGACAAACTATGAGTCATTAAAAATAAAAAGCACAATTAAGTAGTTACATTAAGAATTGGGGTGGGTAATACGGCAGTCCTGTAACAGATTTATAAGACTGTCAGAGAGCTCTCTATATACAAGGGTCATTGAAGCATGTGGCAACTGTTTAAATTGAAAAAAAAATTACAATAAAAGATACACTGTCATTAATCTCACCTAAAATTCTTCTGTTCACCTCACACACAATTGCCCCATCATTCTTGTCACTTTCTGAAGCAATTCTGAAGTCCTCTTTCCTGAGTATCTATAGGAAGTGTGACCAAAGCTATGGTGAGTGCTACTGCTGGTCCAATGGGAAAGCAGGCTTGCAAATGCCTACAGTGCATCTTCATCCATCTTGTGTACTAGATCTGGTACCAGCGGCCTCCTGGCTGTTTCCAGAGACAAAGTGGTCCTGAAAACTAAATATTTTCAGTTGATTCAGAACATTGAGGGACCCACACAGTACAACTGAAGATGCTCAGGAAAGAGGACACCAGAATGGCTGCAGAAAGTGGCAAGAATGATAGGATAAGTGTGGTCAGACTGAGAGGACTATACTTAAGGCAATTGGTGAGAATTCTTTTAATGTAAAGTTTTTTAGAATATGTAAACATTCACCATATATGTTGTTTACACTTTATATATTAATCTATTTACTGTTCTAACTTTAGAATTACTAGGTGCTTGGGATGGGGAGATAGCTCAGCTGTCTAAGCTCCTGTTTGGCAAGCACAAGGACTGGGGTTCGATCCCTGGTACTTTGTGTCACATTGGCCCTGGCACCCCAGGTGCACTGGGCCTGCCACTGAAATTGGGAGTGGTGGAGCATGCCTGTAATCCTAACACTGGGGAGGCTGAGATAGGAGAATCACTATGAGTCCAAGCTGTGTAGTGAGACCCTGTCTCACTAACAAATAAAGATTAAAAATAAACAAACAAACGAATAAATTATTGGGTTCTCTTTTCCTTATAAAACTTCTTCCTTGGATGTTGAATTCATGTTGTATTCCCAACCTTTATACAATTTTACCTTCTCTGATGCACCAGATTTCACCATGACAAGGAAATTAGAATTGTCTTCAACTCTTCATTTTCTCATGCTTTTAGTCAGTCAGTCACCAAGTCCTGCATTTGATGTTTCTCTGGTTTGAATTCATTTCTGCCAGTGCATGACGTACAGATTCTTCTGGTTCCGTGACTACTATTCTTTCTCAGCTATTGGCACAACTGCCTATGACCCATGTGTAACCTGTTTATGTTAATAAAGATTTTTTGGAACACAGGTATGCCCACTTGTTTATGTATTGTCTGTGACTACTTTGGCATTACAGTGGTAGCATGGAGAACTTACAAAGCCTAAAATATTTACTGTGTGGCTCTGTACAGAAATATTGGCTCACCCCATGCCATGCATGGCATTGGGAAACTATAAACAGTCTTCCACCTGGCTTCTCTGTGGCTATCATTCTAATACCAGCCCTTCTACTATTAAGTAAAAATAAGTGAACTTTCTTTCTTTCTCAGGTGCCAAGGAATTCCTTTTCATGCTTCAAGAACAGGATTATTTATAACCATTCCTTGGCACAAATGAAGGCACAAGAGATACAATGGTTAAAAAACAAGCCAAATACTTGGCTTTGCAGTTACCTTTTATTCTACAAAAGGATAGATAGGGAAATGAGCCAACAGCAACACAGTGGTGTGGCCAGTGCTGTCACATGGTGACAGTTCACAGAAGCTTCTCCGTGTAGATATTATCCCATCCTAGGTCACTGTGTAACTATGAAAACTGTACTCACTTTCGCCTCCCTTTGCTAATTCCCACTGTGGGTCTGGTGATGCGGCGGGATCATCAGGGCAGGGGTGCCTGGCCTCACGCCTGGCACGTGTGCCACGTAGTTCAGCAATAGTGGTGGGGACCCCCTAACTCTTCGGGGATATGGAGCAAGAACATTTCATGAGTCTTAGCCTCAGAGATTACTGATATAACCAATATTTATACTTAAATCCAAGTCTGGGTTAGCAATAATAAAAGGAGTAATATTCTGGGCATACAATGGGGAGGTGGGCGTTTTCTGAACTCCTTGAATGTTAAATGACTGTTTTCATTTTGGTGCTTTCCGCGGGCCTTGCGCGTACTGCTAACACAGCTGTCATCATACCACAGCTCAGTCGTCTTTGTGATAGTATAAGCTACACTTAAATGTTCATCTTTTGGGCCTACCACTTACGAGAGAGAGCTTTGACATACTATGCAAGTATTCAGAGAAGATCGTTTCATCTGAAGAGACAAGCCATATGCTCTCAAGGCATGCACTTGATCTCAGCTCTGCCATTAAAAGAGTGAATGACCTTAAACACATTAAATTACTTCTTTGACCCACAGGTGACCTGGGTCTCAAATGTAAAAAGAATGACCTGCCACATAAACGTGGAGGATTTAACCAGAGACCATTTGTAAATGTTAAATATTTCAATGCATAGTAGGTGTTGCTGTTTGGACCCAGGATACTATCACAAATCTTTTTGGGGTAAAAGACTAAACTGTAGGGTAACCAGCTGAGTTCACAAGCATTTAGCTCCAGAACACCCAGAAAGGTATACAAGAAGACATGCCCATGTCTTTTTATTTCATTCCATGAATATATGTTGAGTCTGCTCTGTGGTGGGTGAAAGTGTTAGGAAATTTGTTTTGACCAAAACATGCTCGGTCCTGGCCCTCCTGGAAAGCATATGGTCTAACACAATATGACATTTTCATCACATGTTTTATGGAGAGAAAGGGGGTGATAGAGAGAGACAGAGAGAGGGAGAGACAGAGAAAGAGCCAAGAGTAGCATGTTTTTGGTAAACTGAACCAACCAGGATGACGCTTGTTTTGATTTCATCATTCTACTCACAACCGAGGAGGAAACACACTTTCAGTGCTCACTCATTCTTGGTGTCATTCTCAACAAAAGACCTTGTGACTCTGTTAAAGACACTTTCTATTTTTCAATCATAAGTTGTGGGTGTTTTGCTTGATTTTTTTTTATCTGACAACCTGACAATCAACTAAATAATAAATTTATGTATCTTCACACAAAAGATGAAAGTAAAATAAATATTATAAATTTGATAAGAATAATGGTAGTTTGACTTTCTTAGGACCATTATCCAGAAATTTTGTATTACTTTTGGTCCTTTATAAAAAGTTTTGCAATTTAGAAATCATTACATTCATTTTTCAAATGAGAAACTAACACTCAGATCATCCAAAAAAAAAAAAAACAAAAACAAAAACAAACAAACAAAAAAAAAACACCAAAACTCATTCATTTGGTATGCGATCATCCTAGGATGCTAGCGTAGACTATCTGCACTGGATCCTATGCCCTCTCCATATGCAATGCAGAAAACACCCCCTCATCTATTCACACCCTAATTCCTAGTACCTGGGAATATATTGCCTTGCACAGCAAGAGGGATTGACTATTAAAATGGAATTATCTGCTTTAAATGGATTAAGAGAAGAAATATAAGTCAGTGATATCAGATGAAAAGGACTCAACCCACATTTCCTGGCTTTAAGGATGTGGGGGAAAAGCCACAATCCAAAGAATGCACACAGCTTCTGGAAACAGCAAAAGGCAAGGAAACAGGTCCTTTTCTAAGGAACATAGCCTCGGTGACACCTGGATTTCAGCTCAGTGTGATATAAATTTCATGTGCTTCTCTGGAGACCCACACTCATTGCTTGGCCCACATGAGACACCCGGACTATGGGGCATACAGATGAATGCGGCTTAAGTCTCTAAGGTTCTAACGGTCGTGAAAAACTAGCATACCATCTTGCTATGCACAAAACACTCTAAAAATATATGGCAGGAAATCATTAAGTACTATATTTGATCATGCTATTGCAAAAGACTAGAGAATTGGAACTCACGAAAAGACAGGCAGTATCAACTTGCCGTTGGACTAAGACTTGATGTAGAAGTAAGGAGTTGTAAGGTGAACTTAAATTAAGCATTGTTGAAATAAATGTGATTGCATATTATGGCTGGGAGTTACTTCATGTCCAAAGAGAGGAGAGAGGAAACAGGAAAAAAGTAAATCTTCAGACTATGTGTCAATGAAAAGGAAGAAGTGGAATCAAATGCTTTGTTTTTTAATTACAGAGAAGAAAGAAGCATGAAAACAAAAATAATCAAGCAGGAAACATCTTTTATCATTGTTTTTAGTTCTAGATCTTTGCATTAAATTAATCCACGAGGGAAGATTTTCTTCACTCTTTGCCTTATCCAAACAATCATTTCAGCTTTTTGAAAAATAAATAACACAAATAGGTTTTGTGGAGATCTTGCATTCATTCATGAAAATAATAGACACATCTGAATTATTCATAAAGCCAATTATTTTTACAAAGACAGTAAATGACAGGTAATGGAGCAGGAGGGCTTTGCTGATAATTTTATGTTTTAAAAATGTGAAGAAATTGTGCCAGGTTTTAAAAGTTGCTGATAAATCTGCAGCAGATTAGTATAAACTCTTTAAAAAGAGGCCACTGTGGTTTTGTCTCTGCCCAAACTGTGCCAGCTGCAGGCAAATCGAGGCCCCAACGCAGCCCGCAGGACAATCTGGGTGTTCTCAGAAACCAGAGGAAAATTCCACCATTTAGAAGAACTCAGTATTGGCTTCTCTTTTCTCTGGAAATGTTGCCAACAGGAAAGTCTAGATAAGCTGAAAAAGAGGTGAGCCGCTGTTGATGCCCTAATACTGAATCACTGCAGAGAAGGAAAGGGAAAGACAGCATCTCAGGGGGCCAGTTCTACCCGGCTCAGGCTGTTTCTCCAACAGAAGTAGAGGATGGGGTCAAAATCGCAAAGAAACAGGAAACCACATCCTCCTGCTTTCTTCTTCTTTGTTTTACTGCAAGAAAACAAGGAGGAAAAGGAAGAAAGTGGAGAAGAATGAGGAAGATTTCAGAGACCTCAAATTACTCCCAGAACTGAGTGTGACGTCGCATGCCTGTCATCTGTCTCCCTTGAAGTGCTGAGGCATGGGTATCTAAGATGCAGCCCACCTGGTGAATTTAGCAATTGGAAAGAGCCTGTCTAAAAATAAAAAAAGGAAAAAGACTGGGGATGTAGCTTAGTGCAAAGGCCCTGGGCTCAACTGGTCCTCAAATAACTGATAACCATGCATTTTTACCATAAGTGAGCATATTTTTTTGTCCACAGTGTTTTCTTTTGAACTTATAACTGCAAAGCCAGTGCTGGCCAAATAGCTCAGCGAATTAAAGCGCTTGCTTAGGGGCTGGAGAAATAGCTCAGTTGAATAAGCGCTTGCCTGGCAAGCACAATGGCTTGAGTTCAATCCCCAGCTCTGCAATAAATAAAAATAAAGCGCTTGTTTATGCAGATGCAGGGGCTGAGAGTTTGATCCCTAGCCTGCCGTGCTGGCCCCACCCCCGGGGCGCACTGAGACTGCGAATGAGACTGGACACAGTAGTGTGCACCTGTAATCCCAGCACTTGGGAAGCTGCAAACAGGAAGATCACTATGAGTCCGATCTACGCAGTGAGACCCTGTAGACCCTGTTCTAAAATACATACATACATACATACATACATACATACATACATACATAAACAAATGAGGAAATAAACTGACTGCAAACCCATGTAAAGATATGTGATCTATCCATACTATTTTTAATTATATTGTAGCAGAAAATCTAACTCTCCAAAGCTAAGAGCTAGAAGGGCTGGTACAAGGGCAGTAAGCTCTTCAGATTTACTCATTATCCAGAAGTCCAAAGAAGAGCTGGTTCTCACTTCAGGCATTTCTTAACTTGCCCCTTTCTATCCTTTGTTAGGGAAGATTCTTCTGAGTTTCAGAAAAGACTTAGGACTGTGGTATCAGCCTTATTCACTCTTCCCATCAATGAACAAGTTGGAGTGCTGATTTTTTTTTTTGAAACATACAAAAGCAAGGGGAAAGAAGAAGCAAGAGCACAAGAATATCCATGCTGAAAAGCAAATCTTTCTCCGTGGGAGATGCTACGCTCCACCCCAGGGGCCATCCATGCTACTAGTTTCTTACCTAGCCTCTGACAAAGAGTGTGTACTTTCTTTACACATTCTCCAAAAGACAGCATTCTGCACATGGCTTTCTTCACTTAATGACATATTCCAGAGATGGTTTGATATCAGTGCCTATGGACTTCACCTCTGAGTTATCAAAGGAACTAAATTATTCTGTGGTCTGATCTTCTATTGATAGCCATCTATATATTTTGGAATAGTTCATCATCACAAAAAGATCCACAGTGACACATTGAGCAGGTATTCTGCACACATTTGAGACTGGGATACATCTGAGGAGTAGACTGACATGATGAGAGTGAACATGTCTTCAACACTTTAGTGGACACTTCTAACTTACACCAAGGAGATTGCACCAATCTAAATCCCACTCATAGGGCCAGTGAGATAGCTCAGCTTGGCAAGTGCAGGGAACTGGGTTCAATCCCTGGCACCACATGCAGCGCTGGCCCAACCCAGGCACGCTGAACGGGCCACCAAGACTGGGTGTGGTTGCACACGCCTGCAATCCCAGCATGGGGGAGGCTAAAAACAGGAGTCTCACTATGAGTCTGAGGTACATAGAGAGACCTTGTACAAAATACATAAAAAATAAAATAAAATAAGTCCCACTCATAGAAATTAAGAAGCCGGGCTTCCCAGAGCCTCTGTAACTCAGTGTGGACAATCATGCCCGATATTGTTAATCAGGAATAAAGTGGAATCTCATTGCTCTAGCAGATACTTATGTAGTTAGACATTCTCTTAACAAGTATTAGTCAGTGAATATATTTTTTCAATAAAAACAATTAGTATGAACAAAGTTTTCCTGGTTACCTATTGCTATGAACTCCAAAACTTAACTTTTCCAACTTAAAGCTTTTTTTTTTTTTTTTTTTTTACTGTTTTATCTCATAACTCTGTAGGTTAGGAATATTGACAGAATGTAGTGGGAATTGTATGTCTTTATCCAACAACAGTTGGGCTAATTCTATTAGCATGGGGTCATAGCTAGGAATCTCTTTCTCTCACTCTTTCTCTTTCTCCTCTCTTTTCACTTTCTCTTTGTCTTCTCTTTCCTTCTTTCTCTGGCTCGCCTCTCATTTTGTCCTCGCCCACATCCTTCTGTACCAAGATCTGTATTTGACTTGCTGGAGATTTCACACAAATCTAAGTTGAAAGAGGAAGAAAGGCACGAGGAAAACAAAAGGTTAGTGGTTAAAATGTTTTCGGTTGTGCTTTACAGAATTTATCTCTTTTTGAAAAAGACATACAGATAAAAACTCATTATAACTGTGTTCATTTCAAGATTTGTGAAACATTCATGCTGCCAGAATTTTATGATAGTTCACAGATAGGCTATGTTGTTATAATAAATAGGATTAGTCATGTTTTCTCAGGTTTTAATGGGTGCTTTCTTTACAACTCTTAAAAATAGAGAAAGTTATTTGCTTTTTATGAATTTAAGTGATGGATTATATCAAATTTTAATTAAAATGGTACCCAACTATTATACCACTCCCCTGGAAGGCTGAAGCAGGAAGCTCTCAAGTTCAAAGCTAGGCTAAGCAAACTTGAAATTCTGTCTCCAAAACAATAAAACAAACAAACAAACAAACAAAAAGGCTTTGGATGTAGCTCTGTGCTATGCTGGCTTAAAATGTTCAAGTCCCTGGATTCAACCCTAGTATCTTAAAATATATTTATTAAAAGAAGCAATGGATGTTGAAAATTTACTTCCCAACAAATTAACTACTTGTCTCTATTAGGCTTGTGTTCTTTTTCTTTTTTTAAAATGTATTTGGTATAGGGTCTCACTACACAGCTCAAATTCATAATGATCCTCCTGTTTTCAGCCTCCTCAGCACTTGGATTACAGGCGTGTCCCACCACGCCCAGTCTCGGTGGCCAGGTCAGCATGCCTGGGGGCAGAGCCAGCGTGGCCTGTGGTGCCAGGGATTGAACCTGGTCCCTGTGATTGCCTGCACAGGCTAGTATGCTGAGCTGTCTCTCTGGCCCTTAGGCTTGTGTTCTGAAGGATCAAAGGTAGTCATCAAATAATTCCCTAAACTCACTTACAAACTGGGTAAAGGGTTATGGAGTATAGAATAAAAGATTCTTACTTGGCCTCTGAGATTAAGGGAAGAGGTTTTTTAGGAATTTCTAGATGAAATCAGAAAAGCAAAGAGGAATGAAGCAGAGAAAGAGCACTGTGTAGGGGGGCAGGACCCTGAGGGGGGCAGAAGCGGGGGTTGGCCAAGGCAGGTGAGTATTTTGGTGAAAGGTCACATCATTCACAGATTCCCTGAAGTGGAGGAGAGCAGGGTGGTTTGAGGCCCTGAAAGAAGTTCATGTGGCTATTGAATGGAGCGCACGGGCACATGCACAAAGCAGGGTGGGAGCTGCACTTTTCCTCAGGGCCTCGTGAAGGACATGAGTCTCTTCTAAGAGTCAGGAGGCAGCAAACAACTAGAGTTGTTTTCACTATAGGTCCAACTCGAGGTCCTTACTTTGGACAACCTCAGTCCCCACATGGGGTCCAGAGATAATGTTCACCTCTTGCCTTTTCCAATGTCCTGCTTTAGATGGAGAAAACACCAGAAAAACATTTCAGTTGCTGGAAGATTTTTCTTTGAAATGGTTACTGCACTCAGAATTAGTGCAGGAAAGAAAAACAATTGTGTATTTTCTTGAAGAAAGGGATGTAATACAAGAAATTAGGTAATGACAAAATAATTAGAAGAGCCACAGAGGAATGCAAATCAGTTATCCTATTGAATTATTGATCCCAAGAACACATTTCTGTGGCTGAAAAACAGACACCAGACCCCAGCTGTTGCCACATCAGTCAGCCACCTCACATCCGCAGCTAGTGACAGGACACTGGAGCATGGACTTCTGGCTCCTCAAACAGTGACATCTGTTGGAACTTTGGCAACACAGCCTCATTCCTTCCTCCTAACAGATCTTGAATAAGTGCATCTTGTTGACAGAAGACCAATGACATGCACAACCCTATCACAAGAGAGCCAGGGTTAAATTGTTTCCCCCACTGGTAATTGCTGCAATATATAACAGGAAGTGCGAGCGGTTGCTGAAAGCCAATAGATAATGTCCTCTACACCGGGAGACTCCCTTTCCTAGGAGGACACTGATGAATAGGCACAGGAAGAGAAATGTGCAGTGATCTCCCAGGAATAATGGATGGCCACGACCCAAAAGATAAAAATTAAAAATACCTAATACTGTGTGGGCCATGATATGCAGTTTTTCTTTTTGGATGGAGGCTTTCTTCAGATGATAATTTCTTTTATTTAAGACAGTGAAAAGTATAAAGACTAAATGTGGAGGTCAAAATGTTTCAGTCACAGTTCTCTAAACAGAGAACTTGTGGGGGTAGGACTGTTCTACAGATGTGTTACATGTGACAGTGCTTCCACTTGTGCTGGGAGTTCTGATTCTTGTCTTCAAATATGGCTGTTATCCTTCGAGTGATGTATCTAACTAATTTATGCATATGTATGTGGTGATCATCCAGAATTTAATATATTACAGATCAGAAAAAATCATGGTCATTTAGTATTAAAAAAATATTTCTTCTTCTTATCATGAACCTCTTGGTAACCTTGGTTTCTGCCTATGTAAGATTAGGATTAGAGGATTGAAAAATTTCCCAAATACCTTACTTCCCAAAATTTTACTTTAGTGCTTTATAATTTTATAAATTGACTATCTTGATTTGGATGTAAGAATAACTATACTGTCACACTCCACTTAGTCTGAAGTTTAGAAATTACCTGGAATCTTTGAACTATTCTACTGTACCTTTAAAGACAACAAGCCTTGATGGGGCTGCCTTTTGGCCACAACTCAGTGCATTGATTCCTTTTCATTGCTAAGGTAAAGAGAAACCAGGAAAATGTGCCTATTTTTCAGAGAGAAACTTTGCAGTCATGAAAATATCTCTTGAAATCACCCTGTATGACCTTTTGCAGAGAGCAGAATGTTTAGAAATGAAGCATCCACAGCACAATCCACTTAAAATCTTTCACCTGAAGTTTGCAAGTATCATGAGAACATCCAAGGGCCATGTTCTCCTCTTGGACAAGGTAAGGATTTAACCTACAGGGGACTCCACCCACAACCATCCATCCAACCAACAATCTTGGAAGCGCCTATTCTTCTGAAGCAAGAGCACTCTCCTCTACAGTGAGACTTCTTACTTGAAAAACCAGTTTCATAAACAATAACATTTTATGATGTTCAGTTCTTACCAATAGCAATTGCTCAAGATGAATGCTGGGCATTCATCGACTGCTTTCTGCAATATGAAAAACAAAGACTTCCCAAGCTTTGCAAGAAGACCAGCTGTGCTCTGCTAGGAGGACTTGTGTAGTGCTGTCCTGTTCCACAATGGACAATGGAAAAATTTGAATTTGTATTAGGCATTTTTCCCTTCCAGCTGCAGAGTTACCCTATTTTTTTCTAAGACAAAGACAGTTTCCTTATATTGATGCTTATTCTATCCTTATAGGCCACTGGAAAAATTCATTGAGTGTCATGTTTCTAAAAAATCTCAGCCTTTCCAAAATTTTCATGCTGAGTCAGAATCTCTTCCAGCAATCCATTAAAAAAGACCTCTAGGCTCTGACATATATGGGTCCAAATACCTACCAATATTCTTATCTCTCATTAAAGAATTAATGGGATGTCTTAATTTTGCCTTATGTAGTATTGTTGACATGAGAAAACACAGTTAAATATAGACAAATCTGGAAAGTTTTTTTTTTCTTTTATATTTTAGGGAAGGGTCCACAGGGTGTTCAGGGTCTCACTACTAAATCAGACTCATAGTGATCTGTCTGTTTACAGCCTTGCAAGAGCTGGGATTACAGGTGTGCACCACCACACCCAGTCTCAATTGCCATCTCAGCATGCCCTGGGGGTGCAGATGGCACGGCATGCCCAGGGATCGAACCCCCAGCCCCTGCGCCTGCTTGGAGGTGCTTTAATCGGCTGAGCTATTTGGTTGGCCCTTAATCTTAAAAGACTGAAGAAAAAGCGCTAGAGATAAAAGGGAGTACAATTGGGTGAAGAAAGCAGTTATCAGAAAGGCCATGAAAGCTGAGTGTTTTCTCTCACAAATACGAAAAAGTGCACTTCCCTTCACGACCTTCCTTCGGTGTCTCCATCACTCAGAGCATACTTGTCTCGGCACTTCTACCATTACCGTGATCGATCCCCTTCTCAGGTGACCACATTTGTGTGCAATAGAAACCCTACCTCTTATGGACTGCAAGTCTTTGCCTTCCCAGGATTTGTGGGTCAATAGTCCAGCCTGCAATATCATGGTGCTCGGAATTGAGTCCTTCAGAGTCACGATGATGGAGCCTTCATCCTCCTGTGTAAAGAGGGACCAGAGCCTCACTTTTTTTCTGTCTTGTGACAATAGAAGGGGAGGCCAGCTGTCAGTAGCTTGGAGGGAGCCTTTCATCAGCACCTGACCGCAATGAAACTCCAGTCTTCAGAACTGAAAACTAAGTTTCAATTGTTGATCAGCTACTTAAAATGGGGCATTCTGCTATATCATCCCAAGCAAAGATATTGCCCTTAAAAAACTGTTCATAAGTAACTTACTAGAAGAGTAAAAAGGGGCACGAATGCATCAGACAGATGCCTACCAAACACATCCTCCACTCATGTGCTGTGCCAGTGTTTCCTGGGATGCTCTGTTTCAAAGCTGAAATATGCCAATGAGTCTGTGACCTCAGGAGGCTCTCACTCTAGCGACGAGTGAGCAGGCCACTTCTTCTGGGAGAGGAAAGTTGGGCCAGGCCTCAGGGAACATGAAATTAGGGTGGCTTGATGAGTAAATGAGAAGTGACCTTCTGCTGGATGCTTGGGGCAGTGCGGTGCCTTGTCAATAGGTCAAAAACATAACAAAGCAAATATATAATGAGATCAGGAATGGCAAAACCTACTTAGGGGAATAGCATATGCAAAATTATGCACAAAAGCATCTGTAGGAACTATTACTGGTCTGATACAGTGGAATGCCCAATTGAAGAGATGGAGTCATGCCTTGGTTCATGAACTTAATGCTTTCCATGGTTCTGGTTGCAAATCCAGTTGGGTGAGAGCTGAATCAAATTTCCTCATGAGGTCAACATTGAACCCAGCTGTTGCATTTATCCAATTCAGTTTGTAACCACAGTTGTGGAAAGAATTAATTTTGAGAGCAGAGGAAGCAACATAATTGAAGAGATGCAGTATTAAAGAGCCACTTACCAGAAGAGTGGAATTTCCCTCATTGTTTGCATAGCTGCATTGGTTCCTTTCTAACTGACAGCTTTTCCTTTATCTTCTAGTTATTATTCTCCTGAAACCATTGATGCAATCATTAGGTTCTTAGAATGTCTCAGGTTGAAATTTTATTTTCAAGTACATATTTAAAACCTTAGTTTATTAAAGTAGATGAGAACTAACAGGTGCTTTTCTTTAGAGAAAGGCAATTATGTCATTGTAACAGGCTGAAGACAAAGACCTGTTGTGTGTGTTTTTGGGGGGTGGGTTCATGGAGAAATACTGGCTAAGAGCAGCCTTTGCATAGAGTAAAAAAAATTTCCTGAAGCTGCTTAAAACAAGGAGGACTAAAGGGAAACCAAATGGACATCTGCGTTTCCTAATAGAATGATGATATTCTGGTACTGGAGCTGTAGAGACAGATTGAGAAAAATATCAGAGGAATTCCAATCTGTGGATTGCCAAAAACAGGTATAAAAAGGGAAAAATTAAGGTTGGGATAGAGTAAAAGATAAGTTTTAAGGTAACATTGAGGCTCAGAAAGAGGGCAAGTTTGGCTAAGACTAATTGGGTAAAGTCCCCAAGATGAAGGGATTGGGATAACACAATCACCAGAGCTGCTGATTGGTTAATAATTTGCTTATGATATAGCCACCATGTGTCCATATTAAACTCACTGTCTCCAAACGTTGCACTTGAGTGTTCTTCTTTGAGCTAAGAAATATAAGTCTAAGGCAGAATCAAGATGTCGGAGAGAGACGTTTTCTGTCTACCCAGAATCAAAATTCAGTATGTGTTGTTTTGTAGGAAACAGTTAGATATAGTACCCTGAAAAAGATTCTCTAACTCATAAATTTGGCAGAAGAAAAATTTTAGTGTTTGTGCTGAAGCCCTGAGAGGCCAAAGGAAGTAGATAATGAAGTAGATCCCAAATTTCCACCAGGAAAGCATAAGTATCTTCAAGTCAACTGATTCATGTTAGAGCCTGGGGAATTCTCAGCATCTACATTCAGTCTGCAAGCTGAGCACTAGTAAATCTGCTCTGTAGCATTTCTGTTCATTGTATTTTAATATAAATTTATGTTTAGAGTGCTTACCTAATATTTCAGACATTCCCAGGAGTTTTGAGAATAACAGGACAGACTGTCATTCCTATTTTTTTGTGAAAATAATTGCATATTTCCAATGCATAAACAATTTTATTGTTGAAAAGGTTATGTAATTTTAGCTCCATTGTGAATAAGCCTACTGTATTGATGAGTTTGAAAGCAGACTCATTTTATGCAGGCAGGATGTTGATTTTATCTTAAAGTGACTTACCAGAGGTGCAGAGTAATGAATCAATAATGGAAATTCCAGAAAGAATTTAGCTCAGTGGGTTGCAGAGGGTGGTGGGGAGGCCAAAGTTCTCAGAAGCATTACTTATCTCATGGCAAGGCAAGGGTGTGTTTGAAGTTAGAGGAAGGTGGTCAGATCTGAAAACAATTGACATGGTGAGCAAATTGAAGATCCAAAGATAATAAAAACTGAAGCAAAAATGAGCAGTTATTCTGTTGAAGATTGGGGTAAAAGGCAAAATGAGCTCATATGCATTTGTGCAAAGGTAGTTATAATTCTGGCTTCACTGTAATGCCTTTTAGGGCAACAGAGATGTTTCTGGAACTTCTCACTCCTTCCGGCAGCCTTTACAAAGGATGAGTTCAACTATACACTCACAAAAAGAAGCAGCCACAGACAGATTCTCTATGGATAGTCCTCCACATATCTCCATGGGTGATGTGGATAAAAGGCAAAAGATGTCCTTGCTCTAAGGCTCTGATGAATAGTCACGGGGGCAGTGTGGCATGGAGCTGGCCAAGGAGGAACGGGTGTCTCCCTTGGTTCCTTCTGTGGTCTGCCAATGACAGCTAAATACAGATGAACCAAGAACTTCTGTTGAAAATTTCACAGAGAACATAATGTGTGGCAATTCACATTTTACCTATTTATTTGTGCTGGCCCTGCCCCCGGGCATGCTCAGATGGTGAATGAGACTGGGCGTGGTGGTGCGCGCCTGTAATCCCAGCACTTGGGAGGCTGTAAACAGTTGGATCACTATGAGTCCGATCTAGTACTGTGACCCTGAACACCCTGTCGAACCTTCTGTAAAATACAGAAACAAAATGTTATTACATCATACATTTGCAACAAAGAAAAATATTTCCAATGTAGTAAACAGTGAAAGCATAACACCTCTGAAGACCTTAGCCAGACTTGCCCAATAGGGCTCTTAAAGATTAACACTGAAAATGCCTGGCCACAAAGAGCTTTTGGAGAAGCATTTTAAACTCAACATCCTCACTAACTCCTTGCTTTGATTATGGCTTCTGCCAATAGATGTGATCAGTGTTCTGCTTGCCTGGTGGAACCTCCTAAATTGTCATCTGCAGCTGTCACTTTTTGAGGACTTGCAAACTCACAGATCATTAAAGTGGCATGCCACGTGCTTCAGATTTGACAGACAGCCGCTTACTAAAAATATCTGTCCTGATCAGTGCTGATGAGGTTCTAAGAGGATATTTTCAGCTTCTTGTTTTTTCTCCCTCTCTGTGATGACACTGTACCCAGTGAGTTAAAAGCAGCAGAAGAAATAGCATTACTAAAGGCAGCAGGCTACTGCGGTCCACAGCCTGCCAATGTGGATTTGGGTCAGAAGCAGGAACTGAGGCAGTTCTGTGAAGGTCTCATCTCTCTCGATCCTTGTAGCCCATGAACCTGTCAGTGTGCACTCCTAACTCCTGTGCTTCCCAGACAGCTGTAACTCTTCTCTCCAAACACCCTTTAATTAGACTGCTGTCACTGTTGCTTGGTTGGATAGGTTTGATCTAACTTTGTTCTGAGCCATTATAATCTCTCCTTGTTCATGCTCAATTGGTATGTCAAAGATTAGGGCCTTGCATGGTTTCTCAAATTGACCAGTAGAGATGGTCTGGTCTGAGAAGGCTGGACACCTGTGAAAAGTAGGCGTCCAGGCATCATCACAAACCAATCAATGATCTCAACTCCTCTGTTGAATCTCTTAGGTTCTTAAATAGAGTAGCAAGCAGAAAGCAGGCCAAAACTCACCTCTTCTGCTGCCCTGCTTTGTGAACTCTATTTACATGGTCTCTCACCCTATGCTTCGGAATTTTAACTGCAACCAACATTGACATTTACCCACTTCACGGTCTGCCTTTACACCTGAATGCTTTATATTTTTGTTGTTTCTGCTAGAAAATATTCGTTTCCAAACTGAATTCTACCTGAATAAAGACTCCATAGTTGGATAGGAATAAATTGCTTTCCCCTATATTACATTTTTGAAGACTCTTCATTCTAAGTCTAGAAACCCATGATTGGCTTAATTATTTTACCTTCATTATGCACACACTATATTTACTAACAGAACAACAAGCCTCTGTTACAAGTCTAAGCAAAGACTAGACTTTAAATAGGTAGATCATTAAACAAAGAATATCTGTATAGATCTTGGAACCTGGAAATGGGCATTGTTAAACATACACTTAAACCTGTGGGAAGACCTTGGAACTTGGCAGTGGACAAATACTGGAAAGCTTCTGAAAGTTACAGAGAAATCGTGATACGTTTATAGTACAGTTTGCACTGCAAAGATGCTACCACTGGAACTCAAAGGTAGCTGGTCATCTTATTGGAAACCAGATGAAGCGACATTCCTATTACATCATAGCAGGAAACTTGAGGAAACTGCTACCTGCCTTCGTGAGGGAAACAGAGCATCTAAGTGACAAACTCTTAGCTAAGCAGATTTCCAAGCAGCATTCAAGGTTTGACCCAGTTTTTTTTTTTTTTTCTATTGCTTATGATAAAATGTGAAAAGAGAGATATGTATTGAGGAAAAATGGCTCAACAAAAATCAATCAGAAGTTACTGCTTTTGAGAAATTCCCACTTGTTGAGGTGGCCCAAGACTCACCCCCAAATTATGAGACAGCTTCTGAGCACTGTCAGAATAGTGTGGCCTGAAGGAAAGCCCAGGGGAATTAGTGTGCTATCTCTCGTTAAAACTTCACAAAGATCAAAGGATTGCAGTAGCATTCTGTCACAGAAAGAGTCCTTGCAAGAGGATAAGATTATGTTTCCCAGAATCTCTCAATCAAACCATAAAGCCTCCAGAAAGATTAATAATATCGTCCCTCTGCTATCTCAGAAGGAATGTAAGGTGGAGCAGAATTTATCTTAAAAAAGTGCTGTAGCCTAAAGGAACGCACCATGGAAGATCTACAAAGTTATTGAGAAAGTTATTGCAGCAAAAGACATTTCCAGTGTGAACTAAGTTTTAGCAATAAGCTCAAACAGGAGACTATCAGTCTCCAAACTTTGACTGTCATGAGGTTGGACGTTATAAATGCTCAGGAGCAAGTCACACTAATTTTCAAGATTTGGAGCAGAACCAAAAGCCCAGAGGTAGGAAAAATTATTCCAAGACTTTGAAAGATAATCCACATTAATGTTGGACATATTTGGCTAGCTGAACTTTAGGGTTACTATGGAGCAGTGATTCCTGTGAAGCCTTCACTTGTTTTTTCTCCAACCTTTTCTGTTTTTTAGTACTAAGAGTACAACTCAGCTACTCCTGAGCTGCCTCCCCACTCCTTCCCATTTTCTATTTTGAGATAGGGTCTATAGTGCAAAAGCTGGCCTTGAACTTAGTATCCACTTGCATCAGCCGCCAGAACAGCTGAGATTGTAGGTGTGCACCACTGGGCCCAACACCTTCTCTACTGCTGCCTTTGAAAATGGAAAGGCCCTTAGCTGTTTTCTTATTCCTGTATTGGGGGTTGAGTGTCTCATGAGCAGATAACTTGCCTCTTTAGTTTTTTAGATCAATGAGGCTCTGCACCCAAAGAAATGTACCAGTACCTAGGTTTGATGTTCAAAATAAGGTTCTGAACTTTAAATAGAGACCTTGGGAGAAAGTACGATGTATTTCACATGTGGCAAGACTGGGATACCAAGGGCCAGAAAGTGGCAGAAAAATTCTATTGCAGCCCCATGATCCCTGCTTCTTCGTATCCATGCCTGCTGCATCTTACTGTTCTCATCTACAAGAGTTCAGCAAGAAGGCAATGGCCCCATTCTGTGATCGCATCACAGAAGCCTAGCTCACCATACAACTTTCTCTTTTGCATGTTGTGATCAGGAAGCTGCATTTTGACTTCTGATTCACAGGAATTGTGAAACAATAATTGTGTGCTGGTTGTACCTAGGCTTGTGAGGATTTTATTCACCAAATTTAACTAATGTGTTAATTCAATGAGCAGTTCATTCTTTGAAAGGTTGGCCAAAATAAGAAACCCACAGTCAATCTTATGTAAAGGAAAGGTCCAAATCTGTACAATTAGAAATTTGAAAATTGTAATCACAACGAATTATGTGAAAACCCAGAATATTATAGGTAACTACCTTGAGAACCTCTACTCTAACAATGGGAGTATGCAAAAGAAATGGATGAATTTCTAGATACATACGAACAACCAAGACTGAAAATGATAAAAAATTAAGTAAGCTAATATCAGTTTCTGAAATTGAAAAAATGATTTAAAAAAAGCTACCAACTAAGAGAAGCTCAGGCCCTGACAGATTCACTGTCAAATTCTATAAGAATTTTAGAGGAGCTCTAACACAAATTCTCCATTAATTTCATTCCAAAACCAGAAGAAGACCCAACCAAGAAGAAAATTACAAACAAATATCTTTAATGAACATAGATATAAAAATTATTAATAAGATACTGGCAAAGACAAGGCAGCAAATCGTGAAAAAGATGATACATCATGACCAAGTAGGAGTCATTCCGGAGATTTAGGGCTGGTTATATATGCAAATCAGTAAATGTCATTCACTTTACCAATTGAAACAAGGACTAAAACCATATGATCAATGAATGCAAAAAAAAAAAAACAAAAAAAACACATTTGATAAAATTCAGCCTCCATTTATGATAAAAACCCTGAGGTAGGCCTGCACTTGCTTTTGCATCTTTGACCTCAGTCAGTATAACAACCTTTCTCCCAAGTCACTGAAGACAAAGATCCTGGTGCTTACAGGCATGACATTTGGAACCAATGAGATCTGATCGTTGGACTTGATTTTATACTTGTTGACTGGCAAGATTCTTAATCTCCCTAATGCTCTACTTTTTCAACTATGAAATGAAAGCAGTATCTTCTTAGGATCACGTTATCAATGTCAAGTCCAAGGTAAATGTTCCATAGATGTCTTTCTTCTTTTTTACTTCTTATTTTAAAGTAAAGAAAAGTAAATGACAAAAACCATGGTATAAAATTTCAAAACAAGTTTGTAAGAGAGTAACAATGGTTAGTACATTGCAAACTGTTATCTTCAGAGTAGTTGTTCATATTACCAGATATAGGCATGGAAAATTAATCAAATATGCACATATACCTTTCCTTTCAATGAGATAATAATAATTAATAGTATAACTATCTTATATGTCATATATATAATATATATATATGGCATCCCTTCTTGACTTCATTCTGCCTTCATCATGTACTTAGGTGTTTATTTTCCTGCTTTCCTGGGTGTTTCTGCTGTATATGTCCCTGTCTCCCCTAAAAAGCATTTTCATATTCTATTTCAAACACAAAGATAGTTGAAGGACAACCTTATACCTGTTCAGACATGCATCTCAGTGCCTAATACAGTGTCCATATCACACTCACTAATGCTCACTAAATCATTTTTGAATTAATAAATGAATGAATCCCCAAGTCAAGCTTGCATTTTGTGAACTGAAACTTGTTTCCAGTGAAGTTTTGTTCCCATGCCTGCAGCCACAGTTACTTGGAGGCTGTAGATGCATTGTTGATATAAATAGCATTTAGCAGCTTAATATGCTATAAGCCACAAGGGAGATAACTGGAGCAGAATTGCCCACAAGCACAAATGTCAATGAAAAATTTGTTCAACTCAAAGATGTAATTTCCTTCTATTCTTTGGATGTACAAAGATGCAGATGAAGCACAAGAATAACCATGTATCCTAAGGATAATCATTCTTCCAGACCTAACTAAAGTCCTACTGCTCCCAGAGAGTTGATCTGGGCAAAGCTGAGCCAAACAGCTTTCCTTTCCACCTTCCATTCCTCCTTTGTGCACTTTCTCTTACATATTTTCACTGTGCACTTGTCTACATAGCACAACAGACAACAGAGGTGCTAGTCATGAACGCATAAACTCAGTAGACATGATTTCTGCTCTTAAAGACTGACCTTATAGGGAGGGGCTCAGATAAAGCTTTGCCTATGGCTCACTTTGGATCATGATAGTCTGATAGACTCTTTAGAGTACTTTAGAGGAACACAATTATATA
>NW_004524633.1:7014865-7024162 GCF_000260255.1 Octodon degus
TACACCTAGTGGATGGTGTCACCTGTGTTCAAGGCATGTTTCTTCTCAGTTTTTTGGCCTGTGCTATGGTTTGCATTTAGATGTGCCCCTAAAGCTTGGTGTAGTCATAGAATTGTTTGGGGGAGGTAGCTGAATCTAGAGTGTGTGATTGATTGTACTGCAATACTGGGTGCTGATGGAAGGGTGTGAGTGCTACACCTGCCCTTGCCTGCATGCAATGTAAGGACAAAAGATGGTAGTCTTCACTCTTCTCTCTTGTTGCTTTGTTTGCCTTCTGCTGCCATGAATGGTTGTCCCTGTGCCTTTCCACCCTTCCTTGTAGCCTGTTCATCATGTACTGAAACCTCCACAAAAATAACCCTTTCCTCCTCTAACCCTGGGCATCAGGTATTTATTTTTCTCATCAACAAGAATGGTAACTAAGATAGCTTGAATACCAGTCATTTCTATCAACACTGCAAAAGACATATCCAGAGTGTTTTATTCATCTCCTGTGTCTCCCTATCCAGTCAGGTTGACAGCCACAAATAATTGTCATAGCAGACATGAAAGTAGACCATTTTCCTTCTGAATGTCATTGGTGCCCTGGGGAGTTCAGATTCCCAACAGAGAGTATTTGTAGGTGGTAAGAAGCTCATTGTTTGCTTTAGATAGGATGTAAAGACCTATGAGACACAGCATGCATCTAGCTGCACGTGAATTCTAAGCATGGCACAGAGATTAAGTCTTTAGTATTCAGTGGGGACTGGCATGGAGAGGGAGAAACAATGGAAAATTATCACATGAAGTAAAACAGAGCACTCCCAGTCTCCCCACTATCTCTTACTCCTATGGCCTGTGAAGATCAAGGCCAAGAGGCAGCTACATATAGCTGATGGTCTTCTGAAACTCTCCAGTCATTGTCCAGGTGATTGATGAGATAGTTACCATGACTGAGTGCTCAGTAGTTCAGAGGTCATGGCCTGGCCCAAAGGAACCACTTTTCTCCAAAAGCAGAAAAGAATTGCATCTTGCTGGAGAAGAGAAAAACACTGGACACCAGCAGTCTGGACAAGATTGATAAGGGGGTCCAGAAGTAGCTGGTGGTCAGCACTGAGCTATAGAAGCAGAAGTAGCAACCATCAGAGCAGAAGAGCCAGCAACAGCAGCCCTGACTGTGAGAATCATGTCCTTCCTCATTTCCAAGTGTTCTCCATGAGATTAAGTAGTGAGAGAGATTCCACAAAAGACATTATTTATAACTTGTCAATAGGCGATGTCTAACTCCTCATATATTTGTGATAATTCTACATTAAAATGATACAGTGTTATGATCATTTAAATCCCTTTCTAGAATGTCTTAGTACTTTTTGTAAGGTTGGCCTGGTCATGAATTTTTTTAGCTGTTCTTTGTCATAGAAACATTTTTCTTCTCCATTCATTTTGAAAGAGAGTTTTGCAGGGTATATCAATCTGGTTTGGAAGTTGTTTTCCTGTAGAACTTGAAATACTTTACTCCTTGCTCTTCTTGACTTGATTATTTGTGTTGATACATCTGCTGTGATTCAGGTAGGCTCTCCTGTAAGTGAGATCTGTTTCTTTTATCTAGCAGCTTTTAGTATGTTGTTCTTGTGCTGAATTTCTGGCATCTTGCTTATTATATGTCTGGGTATGGATTTATTTTGGTTGATGTTATTTAGAGCTCTACATGCCTCAGTGATCTCAATGTCAGATTGTTTTCTCATACTTGGGAAGTTTTCTGCTATTACTTCTGCAAATACTCTTTTTATGTCATTGTTTGACCAATCTTTCATACCTATATTGGATAATCTGGGCAAGAAATTTGACAACAATTGCTTTATAACACCATTGTTATTTTTTTCATGTTTTGAAATTCTGTACCATTTGTATTGTATATTTGTTTCTGTCTGTTTCCATTATTTTTTTTTAATTTTTTTTTTTTTTTTTTTTTTTGTGTGTGTGTGTGTGTGTGTGTGTGTGTGTGGCCAGCTCAGCCCACCAGGGGGCGCGGCTGGCTGGCATGTGGTGCTGGGGGATTGAACCGCGGTCCCTGTGCTTTGCTAAGCTTGTTCTAAGTAGGTGCTTTAGACCACTGAGCCATTTCACCAGCCCCTGTTTCCATTATTTTTGCTCTTTTGTTTTTACTGTTTTATATAAAAAAATAAAATGGGAATAATGATAACTTGTAGCAAAACAAGAAAGATAGACAGACAGAAAGGATGGAAGGAAGGAGGAAAGAAAGAAAGAAAAAAAGAAAGAGAGAGAATACTCTGAGCAAAATAACTGAAATTCAACAATGGTTGTTTTATTTCATAATGTTATCTTCAAAATAGTTGTGTAGATTACCAGATATAAATATGCAAAATTGGTTGACTTCTTGATGATAGCCATTCTTTCTAGGGTAAGAGGGAATCTCAGTGTTGTTTCAATTTGCATTTCTTGACTAAGGACAATGAACATGTTTTAATGTATTTATTTGCCTTTTGTATTTCTTTATCTGATAAATGTATATTCATCTCAGATGCCCATTTTCAGATTGAGTTGTTGAATACTGGGGCCTAATTTTTTTTTAATTGTTTATATGTTCTAGACAGAAGTCTTTTGTCTGAAGGATAGTTGGCTATAATTTCTTCCCAATCATGAATATTGTTTATACTCTGTTGGTGATTTCTTTTGATGTGCAAAAACTTTTCAAGAAATGAGATCCGAATGGTTGGCCGAATACCTCAGCAGATTAAAGCACCTGCAAGCAGGTGCAGGGGCTGGGAGTTCAACCCCCGAGCCTGCTGTGCCAGGCCTGCACCCGAGGCACGCTGAGACAAAATTGAGACTGGGCATGGTGGCACACACCTGCAATCCCAGCTCTTGGGATGCTGTAAACAGGCGGACCACTACGAGTCGGATCTAGTAGTAAGACCCTAAACATCCTGTAGACCCTTACGTAAAAAAAAAAAATACAAAAAAAATGAGATGCCAGTTGAGGATTCTTTGAAGTATTTCCCATGCCGTCTGGTTTTTGTTCATGAACTTTATCTGTCTTTATGTGCTTAAGATTTCCACCTACTTTCTCCTCCAGAAGACTTAGTGTTTTGGTTTTACTATCTAAATCTTTGATCCTTTATCTGTAGTTTTGAGCATGGTGATAGACATGAGTCTAATTTTAGCCTTTGGCATGTGGAAAGCCAATTTTTATAGCATAGTTTATTAAAGAGGCTATCTTTCTTCCAGTGAACATATTTGACATCTTTGTTAAAGATAAGACGGCTGAGTATGTTTGTTGTTGTGTCTGAGTTTCCTAATTTGTTTCATTGATGCTCAGGTCTTTTCCCCCTATTATCATGCTGATTTTATCACGGTAGCTTTGTAGTGTAATTTCAAGACAGAGGTCATGATACTTCCTGCCTTTCCTTTGTTGACCAGGATTACTTTTGATATTCTAGGTCTCTTCTGGTTCCAGAAGAACTTTAGGAATGTTTTTCTCTAGGTCTGTGAGATATGCTAATGTAATTTTAATCGGGATTGTCTTGAATCTGTGTAACAATTTTGGGATTATGGCCATTTTCACTATGTTGGTTTTTCCTAATCAGGAGCAGGGAATATCTTTCCATTTCTTGAGATCCTCAGTCTCTTTTCTCAGAGTACTATAATTTCCACTGTATAAATCTTTTACTTTCCCTATGAGATTAATTCCTCAGTACTCCTCTTTTTATTTTGTATGTTACTATGAAAGACATGATTTCCTTAATTTCTCTCAGTACATTCATTGTTTGTGTGTAGGAATGTTATTGATATTTGAGCGTTGACTTTGTATCCTGCTATGCTTCTGAATTTGGTTATTAAATCTACAAGTCTCTTGGTGGAGTTTTTGGGATATTCTATGTAGAGTATCATGTCATCTTTAAATAATAATTTCACTTCTTTCTTTCTAATCCTTATTTCTTTATTTCTTTCTCTTGTCTGATTTCTCCTGCTAATGTTTCCAGAACTATAGTATAGAACTATAGAATAGAAGTGGTGACAGTGGACACCCTTGTCTTGTTCCTGATTTTAAAGTGAAAGCTTTCAGGTTTTATCTGTGTAGTATGATGTTGTCTGTAGGTTTGTCATAGATGGTTTTAATTCTCATTGGGAGTTCAAGCAAGGAGATACAGTTGGGATACTAGTAAATAAACAGTTAAAATGCAAATTAGTAGTATGCACTATCTACTGAGTGCTTCCAATATGCAAGCACTTTTCCAACATGGACATAGATCAGCTTATCTAATATTCATAACAAAGTCATGAAGTAGCCTCATGTTGTGTCTTGAATGTATGGGTCTATCCAAAATCTTTATGTCACAACTAACTCCAATGTCACAATATTAAGAGTTTGGAAACTTTGGGAGATGCCACCCTAATTGGTGGGATAAGTGTCCATAGAAACAGAGTTGAAGGAAATTCATCCCTTTTTCACTCTTCTACCAAGTGATGTCACAGCATGAAGCCACCTTCTTGAATCTACTGGAACTTTGAATTTGAGTTTTCTAACCTCCAGGCAATCAATTTTTATCATTTATTAAGTTCCACAGTATAAATTATTTTGTCATAGGAACAGAAATAGAATAATTATATCCAGGAAATTTTGTAAGGAAATTATACTCAGTTTGATCAAATTGTATATGAAGGACCACATAGCTTGATTGTACAGAATATGGACTGGAACACAGGGGTCTGTGACCTGATACTATCACATATGCCTGTGTCTGAAATGGTTCAGTTCTTTGATAATTGCCTCTATGAAACCTCGTGTTCTAACTAGATGTGACTCATTCATAGGCTGAGCCCATGTGTATACTCAGAAATACCCAACCAGGCACTGGGAAGGAGATCCTCTCTGGGCAAGGCTTCTTATAAAGGTGCCTCCTGAGAGTCCATGATGTGCTGATCTCTTTGTTCTTCTTTTACCTGCTGGACATAACCATCCGTGTACTCTAGTCTTCTGCTGTCTACTGCTTCTCCAAGTCATCTTCACTGAGTAATTTTGACCTTGACCCAGTCTCCATCATCTCGTGGTCCAACAGGCTTATTGCTTCTTAGCAGCATGCTCAGTTAGTTAGCAGAGCAGATCTTGGTGAAGTGAATGGAAGACAGCAGTCAATCAAGCAACTCTCACATGCTGTGTTTGCTGTTGCAGTTCCAAGCCTCATGGCAGAGGAGAGTGAGGCACAGGAAAGTGTGTGAGCACTGTTGCAAAAACCTCACAAAGGGGAAGAATCTGTTCAAAGGGAAGCAAAAACCAGGATGAGGAAAAGGACAAAAGGAAGAAGGGAAAATATATATTTCTGTATATATGCAGCATAGTTTGGATAATTGTATTGCCAATTTCTGCTGGTCTTTTAAAAGCAGAAGCTAATGCTTAACATTCTTTCTTTTTATTCTTATCTTTTTTATTTTTAATTTCTTATAACTCTTGTTGGTGTTGTTCTATTTTATTTTTTAACCATTTTTGCAGGTTTATAGCTGGTAGCCTAAACAACTAATTTGAAGGTAACATCATGCGGTGCAGTGGCTATTGCTGAATTCTTATTACTTTGTTTAGTGGAATTTTGAATTGTTTCTAAAGATTTTTTAAAAACTATTTTGTATTTTTTTGAAAAAAATTAAAAATCCATAATGAAATCCAGGAGATGCAGCATTTATAGTGAGAACTATAAAATTAGAATTTATAGTGTGACAGAAGATTCAGGAAAGAGAGGAATAACTTTGGATTGGGCAGTCTGAGGCTTCATGAAAGTGATATTCCAGTTGGGCCTAGACGGGTTCAAAGAGGTAAGGACAAATCTTCATGTTTGGGTCAGGGCAACAATGATTGTTCTAATAAGGGAGTGTTTGTACCACACCCTGGAATATACGAATGTTGAAGATCAATGTGTTTCACAGAGATGGATCTCAACCAACTGAGACTGCTCCTTGTGGGCAAGGAAATGAGAAAAGAATGCCTTCTTGGGGTTCCTCCCTGGAGCCTCCCCCCCTTTGCCCTAGTTTAAGCGTTCTGAATTCACAGCTCTGCAGACTAGCTGTAATTGTCTGCATTTAGAGATAATGTTTTGGAAGCTCCATGGCTTAATAACTTGCCCTATGTTCCATGCCTATTGAGGGATCCCCTGGAAAACAGGTTTGATTCTGTCTGTGTGTAGAACTGGACTTTTTCATGTGCAACTACTTCGGGGTGCACACTAGAGCATTACCTAAAAATAATGGAAAAGGAAAAAAATAAGGGTTAGGAAATACTCCAAGGTCAAATAGACTAGAGATTATGCTGAAGTTAACCCATTGTTACAGGCTTTCTTAGGGTCTTCTTGTTCACAAACAATAAAAGTCTGCACGACAGATGCAATCTGCAGTAGGTAATTCTGTAACTGGGCCACAGAAGTGGGTTTCTGTGGAGCATTTCTGGATTGAGCATTGATCAAATATGTCTTGGAGAATGCTGCATGATACTTATGGAGTTAGAGGAGGGTTTCATGTGGCTGAGGGCAAGTGGAGAAAGACAGGGAGGAATACAGGACCCAGACATTTTCCTGGTTCTACTTGAAGCATAGCACATCAGCAACCAGCTTCTCTAGCTTTGGTCAGCTCAGCTTTGGCTGAGCACATCTTAGGAGTGCAATCAATACTTGCAGAATTAGATTGAAACAAAAATATAGTACATCCTCTCATTTCACTAGAGGTGCTACCCTCGGCAAATTCGTTCGAGACGAGTTTGTGGAGAGTTACCCTGGAGTCAAGCAGGTCATGCTTTGGGGGTCCTCTCGCTCTGCACAGCCCAGCAGGAAACTGGAGAGTTTCTCTTCCTCCACAGGATCATCTGTCTTCTGTACCTTCAGCCTCAAATGGTGACTTTAAAGGCCTTCCAGTGCACATTATCTGTGTTTCTGAGGGAAATTATTTGCTGCACAATTTTCATGAAACATTTATATAATGGTTCGCTTTGAAGACAAACTATTATACTTCAAGCTCAACCAGAGATCACTGCAGCATCATGGTCTTTTTTGACCTGAAAACCCCAAAGATTTTCTGCAGAGGATGAAGCCACCAGAATTTCAACTATATCTAATTCCTCAAATTATCAGGTAATGGAAAACTGGATTTCAAGAACCAAAAGGGAAAAAGTCTGATGTCCATGACTAAATTTTATCCAGTAGCCTTTTACACTTCACCATTCAGAAATGATGGATTTTTTTCTGACTATGGGAGAGAATAGCAATCACTTCATTTAGATGGCGATTTTAGCTTGTGGAATTTTAAATGTGTATTGTGTCACAAGCCCGTGACTGTTACTGTAGTCTTACAAACTGGAAAAGTCAATTATGATTGACCCCCTTGCCAGAGAGGAAGAAACTGAGACCTGGGAGAACTGTGACTGTTACTGACACAAATCTACTTTTTGATTTATTCAAACATAGCTGTTGAGTAGCAAGGTGTGTGAGGCATTGCAGGCAAATCTCAGAATACGAAGATGAAGATAAATCAGATACTGTCAGTCTTAATTTTCTGCTACTGAGACAAAATACCTGGCACCTACAAGTTAAAGGACAAAAGTTTATTTCAGCTCATGGTTCATATAAGTTTTAGTGCATGGTCAGCTGGCTCCAAGACAGGGTGCCATGGCAGAGGGGCATTGCAGGGGAAAAACAGTTCATGGTGTGGCAGCGAAGTAACAGCAGCAGCAGCAGCAGCAGCAGCAGCAGCAGCAGCAGCAAGCCTCCCTTTCCCTTTTACCTGAAATAGGCTACAAGCCATTTGGACGGTGCTACCCACAACCAGGATGAGGTTCTGTCCTCAGTAAATCCCTTTAGCCCCCTGCAGAATTATGGTAATTTAATTCACTGAACTAATTAACCTATACTACATGCTTAGTGCCAGAATTGTGCATGATAGATCCAGCCAGGGCTGAAAAGCTCCTATGGAAAACTAAGGTTGGAGGGGACATCTAAATATAAGCCCTGGGGGCTCACAAGATAGCTCAGTGGACTAAGCACCTGCTTAGGCAAGCACAGGAACTTGGGTTCGATCCACAGCATCACATGCTATACCAGCCCCTCCCCCAGGTATGCTGAGCTGGCCATTGAGATCTGGCATGGTGTCACATGCATGTAAACCCAGAGCTGGAGAGGCTGAGACAGGGGATCACTATGAGTCCAAGCTGCATATTGAGACACTATACCAAATAAATAAGTAAATAAATACAAGCCTTAACCCTCTCCCTATCCTTATGTAAATGTAAATAGCAAACTTCAATCTGTGGCAAAGTATAGGGGCAAGGTCATGCCACTGTGCGGAGGAGTCACCTGTATCTCTTTCCCAGTGAGATATGATGTGTGTGTGTGTGTGTGTGTGTGTGTATGTGTGTGTGTGTGTTTACCAAGCACTAGTGTGCTATAGGATCTCCACAGGTTCTCAGTCTGATCCCTGGGTTTCTGACCAATAGTTGTGCAGTGGAGCCTCAAAATTTAATTTTGAGCATGTGATATAGAAGCTGGTGTTCTGGGCAACACACTTTAAGATCAACTGATTTCAAGACTGAATTAGCAGGCTCCTGGGAGTTTAGCAAAATTCAGATTCAACATTAAAAGAGTGAAGGTTGTTAACTTATTTTATGAGTACTGAGTATTGCTCTACCTATTGTAGATGTTGGTCCTTATTTATTTTTTCAGTTTCTCACACCAGGGAGACAATGCAATGTTTACATCTGTGAATCTGATTTACATAATGGGTGCACCAGTCTACATTCCCACCAGCAGTGGAGAAGGGTGGCTTTTTCCCCACAGCCTCTCCAACATTTGTTGTTGGATGATTTCGTTATGATAGCCATTCTTTCTGGGGTGAGATGATATCTCAATGTTGTTTTAATTTGCATTTCGCGGATGGCTAGTGATGTGGAACATTTTTTTCATATATTTATTTGCTTCTTTAGTTTCTTCCTCTGAGAAGCGTGTGTTCCTCTCGGATGCCCATTTCTGGATTGGGTCTTTAAATTTTGGGGCCCTAGTGTTTCTTAGTCCTTTTAAATTCCAGAGAGCAGACCTTTGTCTGAGTACTTATTTGTCATGATTTTTTGCAAATCTGTGGGTTGCCTTTTCACTTTGTTGGTAATTTCTTTTGACGAGAAAAAACTTCTCAGTAAGAGCAGGTCCCAGTTGTTAATTCTTTCACCTGTTTCCCGTGCGATTTGATTTCTGTTCATGAACTCTTTGCCTACCCCTATGTCTTCAAGAGTTCCTCCTACTTTCTCTTCCAGGAGATTTAGTGTCTCTG
>NW_004524633.1:7025302-7040974 GCF_000260255.1 Octodon degus
TTAGAGAAAAAGGAGGGCTACAAGGAAAGCCAACTTTTTGGCCCTAGCCTTCTAAGGTCAATTAAGACTCAGGACATATGAGAACTTGTATTGTAACGTCATGTAACTCGGTAGTGTCCCAAATTTTCTGATTTATTTCACTCAAGTTGCATCCATTCATCCATAAATGTCTCAAGTGACTTCTTCTTTATGGATGAGTAGTTCAAAGTATAAAGTGCATCTTTTTTATCCATTCCTTGGTTGATGGACATTTGGATTGTTCCCAAGATTTAGCTATGACAAATTGTGCTGCTATAAATATATATGCATGTTTATTACTGTAACATGATTATTTTTAATTCTTCTGGGAAGATTCCCAGAAGGAGAATATCTGGGTGGAATGGACCTCTAATCCTACCTTTTGAGAGATCTTCGCACTGATCTGCAGTGTTTTCACCAGTCTACATTGCCACTAACAGAGGAGAACGGGAAGGGGGTGCTCTTTCCCCATACTACCTCCAGCACTAACTATTGGCTATTTATTGAATGTAGCCATTCTTTATGGGGTCAGATGGAATGTCAATGTCAATTTAATTTGCATCTCTTGAATACTCAATGGTATTGAACGTTTTTCTTATATTTGTTTGCTGGTTGTATTTCTCTGAGAATGAGTGTCCATCTCAGATGCTGTCTTTTGGATTTGGTCTTTGAATTTTGGACGGTCTGCTTTTCTTTCAGTTCTTTACATGTTCTTCACAAGTTCAAAAGGAATGAGGAACTATGGGCAAAGGGGGAAAGGAGGGAGGAGGAGAAAAGAAAAAAATCTCCAAATAATTAATTTCTTTTAAATAACTGAAAAGACAGGTTTATGCTAATAGCATTTAGATAATTTTTATGCCCATATTTTATACTTTGATTATAATGATACTTATACTTTGAACATAATGATACACAGTGTATTTATTTATTTTTATTACATATATATATTTTTTTGGCAGGCTCAGCCCACCCTGGGGTGGGGCTGGTGTGGCATGTGCTTCTGGGTATTGAACCATGGTCCCTGAGCCCTTGCCTATGCTTGACCACTGAGCTATCTTTCTGGCTCCATACACAATTTGTTAACTATAGTTATTCTCCTATTATTTTGCTATGAATTTTTTTTTTTTTTGCAGAACCAGGGATTGAACTCAGGTCCTTGTGCTTGCCAAGCAAGCTCTTATTCTACTGAGCTATCTCTCCAGCCCCATGAAATTTTGTTTTATTTTTTCCATAAAATAAAAAATCTAAAAATAGCACAGTGCTATGGGAAATCATAATGTACATTTTAATAGGATCAATTAATAGCATTTCTAAATGTTCCTCTCATACTACAGAAACTAAAGAAATACAAACTCAAAGCCTTCATGGTATGTGGGCGCAACTGGAGGCTATCCTCATAAATGAAATAAACTAGACCTACATCTGTAAATATGGTATTGTTTCCCTAGTGTAAGAACCCCAAAAAAGAAATAAAACCTGAAAGGTATAACAGATACAATAAAACAGAAAGAAGCAGAATTTAAGGAGTAAACAATGAAGAGGGAAAAAAGGAGAAAAGATAGGAAAAAAAGTAGGGGAAAAAACATGCAAGTATACATACAGGATGGCTAACATGATTGTACTAAGAATTTCCATCAGTTTTTTGAAAATAGCAGTTAATGTGTAGAATTTTCACCTTGATTAACTCTGTATGCTGATATCTGTGAACTAAGCAACTACACTGGGGACAGCAATGTGTAATACAAAAACCATGCTGGGATACCTGTAATCTTGGTCTTCTAAATGTGTGCCATTCTTAATGTCACATCAATTGCTCTCTTTAAAATATTTTTTTTAAAAAAAGGTAATAAAGAAAAGAGGGCTGGCCACATAGCTTAGTGGATTGAAGTGCCTGCTTAGAGTGCAGTGGCCAGGGTTTGATCCCCCGTGTTTCGTGCAGGCCCTGCCCCTGGGGCGCGTTGACAGTAGTACACGACTGTAATCCCAGCTCTTGGGAGGTTGAAAACAGGAGAATCACTACAAGTCCAATCTACATAGTGAAATCCTAAAAAAAAAAAAAAAACAGGAGAGAGAGAGAGAGAGAGAGAGAGAGAGAGAGAGAGAGAGAGAACAAAATCTTAAGATTTCTTGAAACCAAGCAGTAACATTCAATCATATGTCCAATCTTACATACCATATCTGTTAATCTGAGCAACAGATTTCATGAGAAAATTAGATAATATATCAACCATTATTAACCAGCTATTCTTGTTTTGAAAATCTGTAACATAGGTATTGTTGTGTGCTACCCTGTTTCTCTGTTTCTGAATTTTGTTCTTGCTTTTGTTTTTACTCTTCGAAACAAAATAAAATTATTAAAAACAGACTATGGCATCAAAGGGAGGTGGAGAAACAGGAAGCATATGCAGACCCTTTCTTTAGACAAGCAGAGAAATGAGAAGCATGTGGAAGATGTCGCAGACCTGTGATTTTGTTGGGTGAGAGGGAAAAGAAGACAGGTTGTGATGATGGGCCACCAGAGTTGCTTCATGGTGGGTAGTCACGGCAGTAACTCTCTCAGCTGCAATCCTAAGCAGGTGTCTTCAGGGAGAAAGACAAGCTTGCATTCATCTCCCCTCACTTCCATTCAAGTGTCTATGCTCTTATTTTGTGATGCACCTGTTAGGTGGCTTGTGGCCACTCATTTCCTGAGAGGGTTCTGTAGTCACATGGAATGTGGCCACAGCAGAACCGGCACAAAAAAAGCAGTCAGTAATTTGTCAGTCTTGATGCATTTTACTGCAGCGGGGGTTCCAATTACAGCCCATGCTCCTGTTTGCCAAAGCAGAATTTCCTTTGTGCGGCAGTGGTTCTGGAATAATGTTTTCATGGAGAAAACCCAAGTGAGAGATAAACACAGCTGTCTCCTACTGAAAAGGTTACACACAATTACTCCTAAGGGGCTTCGGAAGGTGAGAAATGTGCTGCCTTTTCAGCTGGATACTGTGTCCAAGGGTCATTTGTTCACTGGGATCACTGGGTAATTAGTAAATTTGCTGGCCCAATTGGCATTTGTCTTAGTGATCCCCTGATATTTTGCAAATGTTTTCATTCATGTAATGCTATTTGCTTTCCTTATACAAGCCTTTTTTTGCTTTGTTTCTGGAGAAAATGTTTGGGGAAAGATAAGACAATTATGTACAGAAGTATTTATATATTAATGTACTAACCAGAACAGGACTGAAGTGGGAACAAGATAAAAGCCAGGCCATAATTTAAATCATTATTTTGTAAATACATTTGGGTGATAAGCCCGAGAAAATACTTGCTAAATAGAAAATGTCTAAATGTGGAACTACTAAGTTAAAACTTCTATTGGAGAATTGGGATGCATGTTTCTAACAAGGACCTAGATGAATGTCTGCAGCCAACTCCTCGTTGGGCTTAAAGAATGCAGCTTTAGGTCCTGAAGCATTTTTCACTGCTACATCACTAGGACCAATGTACAAGGGACACCTCAGGGCAGCCAGGTTAGCACTGTCCTCTCCTTCGCCACTACCAACTGTACTGGCCTAACAATCTCACTTCCTCACACAAAGTACGTTCACAGCACATATGTATTAATGATCTTCTGGGACAAAGACAGTGACATTTTAAAGGCACACAATTACAGAACTACTGCAAGGAAAACATAAGTTAATGCCAGCACGGTCAACGTTGCCTGACTCTCACATATTTAAGATCTGTGCTGTGATCTGAATGTCTGTATTCCATCCAAATCCCTATATTAAATATGAATGGATAATAGGATGATATCCGGAAGTGGTGAATCATGGGAGATGGTCAGATCATGGGAGTTGGATTTCGTTTTGAGATATATTCATGACCGCTGCTCTTTTCTCCTTTTCCATTTCTTTATTTTAGAATGACAGTGTCTATCCTGTGATCATCCTCCAGTGTTTGGAGGTACATGACATGTTTGATTTGGCAGCTTCTGATACTGTAACAAATACCAGATGTCTTAGTTACTTTTTCTTCTTCCTGCAACAAGATACTGGACAACTGAAGTTAAAGGAGAAAGAGGTCATTTGGCTTACAGTTCATAGAAGCTTCAGTCCATAATTGCCTAACTCCAAGGCAGGGCAGAAGTGTAGCATGTCAGAGGGGAAGTACTTCATGGGAATGGAAGGTACCAAAGGCAATGAGAGAGAGAGAGAGAGAGAGAGAGAGAGAGAGAGAGAGAGAGAGAGAGCCTCTTTCTACATGCCTCCTTCTGTCCCTTATGTTGTATTCAGGCTTTCTGCCCTAGAATTGGTGTAGCATTCACATCCTTAATCCCAGCATTGAACCATGAATCAGAAACAAACTTTAGATTCAGTAATCTCAGAAAAGAACAACAACCATGACTGCATGAAAATCCTAACAGTTTCAGCACTGCTGAAAAGTCCAGGTCCTTAGTCTCTTCTGAAATTTAAGGCACATTCCTAGCTGTGAGCTTTTGTACAAATGAAAATAAAGTTAAGCAATTCCAGCATTCAATAGCATAAGGTAGACATTACCATTCCACATGTTACAAACGGGAGGATACAAAGCTATGGGCCAAAAGCAAGTATAAAATGCAGTAGGGCCAACCTCAAGTCCTTGTGCAGCACCTGAGACAATTTGTGGCAGGGTATGCACTCCCCAGGGTTTGGGTGGCTCTGCCTCCAAGGCACTGCCAGCAGTTGCCATTCCCATGTCCCCTGTCTTGCTCTTGCTCTGCTCCCTCCTTGCAATTTTCCTCAGACAATCCAAGTTTCTGACTTCTCTCAATTTCTGGGGTCTCCACTGTGTCTTTGTTTCATGCTCACAACTTCATACATTGCCCAAATTTCAGATCTTCTGCTGAAATTTGGGTAGAAGCCTTTCTGACCCTACAACTCTTCTGTTCTGTATGCACCATAAACCAGTGTTGTGTAGATGACGTCAAGGTCTGCTACAAGCCAGAGCAGTAACCAGGATTTCTTCTTTGAATATAGGGGCCAGACAGCTGGATCCCTGACCACTTTGAACTTAATCCTGAGGAGCAAATTCTCTAGACCACTGTCATTCTGGAACAGTCTGGATCACAGAACTTTTACTTTTGTAGTCTTTTGCCTTTGCAATTTGGAGACTACAAAGGGTGGAGTCCTGATTCTTGTAAGTCCCGTGGGCCATCTTCTCTATTCTCCCCTTCCTTCCAAGCAATTGAGATATCCTGTGCTTTATCTGTGCAGTCTACAGCTTTACTGGATCTTCCTTTCTGGCTAAACTCACGATGTTTTGAATAATCCTGTTGGGCCTTTTGGTCTTATTTCTTTTATTTGTTAACATGAATCTGGCTGAAGGCCCCTTACAGCAGTCATGCCACAGTCTCAATATTTTACTGCTTTGAAATTTCTTCTGCAAGATTAATTAGTTCACTGCCCTTAATATTAGTTTCATGCAAAGTCTCTGGGCATGAGAAAGATGTGGACAATCTTTCTGCCAGGCCGTAAATACATATCATCTGTGTAATACACAGTAACAACCAATGTAGTCCTTCCCAGTAGAAACCTTCTAAGCCAGGTCTTTCCTGGCAGGATTTCTACGACCCTTGTGGTATTTTGAGCTCCTCCATCAAGTACCGCCTTAGGCCTTTCTGTTCTACTCTTTCATCTCGCTTCTATGAACCTTTCCAAGTTCTTCCCACAAGTCAGTTTGAAAGGCGCCTGAACCGTGTGGTCTGGCGTAGTCACAGCAGTGCCCCTAGTTATCTGACAGCAAATTCTGTCTTAGTTACTTTTCTCTCATTGCTGAGGAAAAATACCCAACATCTAAAGTTAAAAGGGGAAGGGTTTGTTTGACTCACAGTTCATAGATGTTTCAGTCTATATTTGGCTGGCTCTAAGGCAAAGTGGCACATGGCAGAGGAACAATAATCGATGGCCCTGGAAGACACAAAAATCAACAATAGAAAGTGTGGGGGGGAGCACAAACCTCTTTCTCTCCCTTAAAATTTATGCAGGCTGCCCAGCCTTGGGTGTGTGTAGCACTCACACTCTTAACACCAGCATGGGACCATGAATCAATCACAAACTCCAGATTCAGCCACCTCTGAAAAACCTGCCACCCATGACTGCATGAGGCTTTGGGGGAACATCTAGACACAAATAATAACACCAGAGATCACTGAAAAGTTTTATTTGTCTGACAGTTTCATTTCATAGCTAATTGGCCTCACTAATTTAGGGCCTGTGGCAAGGCAGCGTACTATGACAGGAATAGGCAGCTGAGCAAAATGCTCACCTCATGGCTAGAGGAGCAGACAAAGCAATGTCCCCTAATCCTCTGTGAGGGTGCCACTCTAGGGACCTACAGCCTTCCACTGGCACCTACCCCCTGCAGTTCCCACCACCTCCCGACAGCCCCAGCCCAAGGGCCAACGCTTAACACCTGCACATGTGCAGGATGTTATTCAACTCTCAGCATACTCACAGAGGAGGGAGACTTTGCTTCATTTCTCACTTTACCTTGAGTCTTAACCATGTATAATTTAGTTGCTTTTCGGTCAATCTCTAGACTTTAGACTTTTGAGTTAATGCTGAAACAAGTTAAGATGGGCATGTAAAAAAATGTTCTTTGCAAGTAAGAGAGACATAAAATCTAAGGGACAGGCATGGATGGTTGCATCTGAGTATTTGTAATCCCCCAAATCCTCTTTTATAATCCTATTGCCAGATTGAAGTTATGAAGAGGTGAGTCTTTTAGGAATTGATTAAGTTATGGACACAGAGCTTGTGAACAGGATCAATATTCTTATACTAGTCACCAAGGAGTTCATTCACTTCTTCCCCCAAGTGAAGATACATGGGGGATCAGGAACCTACAGTGTGCAAAATGTGCTCACCCAAGATGATCGTGCAAGTGGCCCTGGACATCTGGGCTCTAGGACTGTGAGAAATGATTTCTGCTCTTTACAAGCCAGCCAGTGTATGGCAGTGCTGGTTCCACTGAGGCACTGCGGTTCAGTACATGTGCCAAGAATGTGAGAAAAGAGAATAATTCCAGAGTCTCGTCATTTTAGACCTTCAAAGCCATTTATATTATTACTTTTAATGTCTAGATGGGAAGATTGAGGGTGGACGCTAGTCGCTGCCTCTTCATCATGTAGTGATGGTAGCAAGACTTAAACGCAGATTGCTCTCACTGCAGAGCCCGGGTGTTCTTACTATGCCATGTGATACCCACGCAAGCACTTCTTGTCCCCGGGTACAGTGCACCCTGATGAGCACCTTGGGGAATTACGAGGAATGAGCAGTGCAGCTGGGATTGCTTGGCTGAGGCTCGGGAGAAGGAGGCTGACTCTGGCTATCAGTCTGCAGAACAGAGTCTGAGCACATCCCCACCCCCCAGATTCAAGCCTAATCCTCAGGACACCTGCTAACAATCTATTTGATATTAGAACAATTATCTTAAGGTCACTAAGCCTTAGTTTTCCCACCAGCAAAACTGATGTCATTACATACACTCAGAGGCTTGTGAAAACAACTTCATGCTATCATACATAGAGTATGTAACACAGGGCCCAGAGAGTAAACCTCGTTGAATAGCTCAAGAAAACTGGAGTCATTGCCATTGCTTGTGGTCAGCCAGGTCACAGGCTCCCTGTCCAGCACATTCCCAAAAGTCATAGCCTACTTTCTTTCAATTATTTTTTTCTGTGAAGCAAGATATTTTCCTCATCTAATGACATCATATTTTAAAGTGTTACTTTGTTTCATATCGTTTGAAAATTCTTGGTAAAGGACATTTAACTGCATTAGTAAAATACATAGTGTGGCTTTTTATTTTTTAAAGAGAATGCAAAATGGTAAAAAAAAAAAGAAAAAATAGAAATGATACAGGATTTCACTAAACAAAATAATATGAATTGGACAATGGTTAGTGTGACTTTTTACTGTCTTAGAGCAGGGTCCTGTAATGGAAAAGTGCTTCCATTTTTAATTGATACCAAATTGGGTCTCAATATTTCCACCATTTTTCTCTGCTGGTGTGGATTTGGATGGTTTCTCCAAAACACATAGCCATCTATAAAATGAAAATAATAGTATTTATGTCAAATTGTGACTGCAAAAAAATTAAACAATGAAAGGATCTAGTCACTCATGAAATATCTAGCAGTTAGTGGATCTATCACTTACAATTACTTCAATAATAAGAAACAGAAATTCAAATGGTTTAAATGAATAATAATTTAGTTTATTTGGGATGATAAAATAACACAGACTAAGTACTTCATAAGCAACAGAAATTTGAGAAGCCCAACATGAAGATTTAGAGTTTGGTGAGACCCATTTCCTGTTTGATAGATAGTAGCTTCTTGCTGTCTTCACATTTTGAAAGGAGTAAGGAGTGTTTCCTGGATTTCTTTAGTAAGGGTAATGATCACTGATCCTATTGTGAAAGCTCTATCCTCATAACACAGTCAGCTTCCCAAAGGCCCTCTTCTTGACACCTTTACAGAGCAGGAAGGGCCAGGAATAGAATTTCAGCATCTGATTTTAGTAGAAACACAAATTTTTCAACAATAGCAGAGCTCTATATTTTCTAATGATTACAAGATGACTTTAATAATATCAACTTTAGTCTCAAGAAAGAAGAAGAAAAAGAATCATAGTGTTTTCCCTTCTTGATACTTGGCCTTTGTATTTTAAGTAGAATTCTTTCTTAGCAAAGTAACCTTTTCCATATTATTGGTCAGAACTGGGTCACAAGTTCCCCTGTGCATCAATCAATGACCATGTGCAATAGAGTTGTGCTTGACCTGGAGCAAAAATGGTCTGAACTATATGAGATTGGGGCATCTCATCCAGGTCCTCGACACAAGTAGAGTTCTAGAAATCAAACAGGAAGAGGTGGAATGGAAGGAAGTGTTGAGTAGTTTGTAGACAGCATCTGCCACACTAAAAAAAGTGCTGCTTTTATTCTTTCCTCATTTAATAAATTTGATCAGTTTACAAATAAAAATGCCTTGTCCCAGCTAATGAGTCTGGATATTTAGTTATGAGAACATGACCTTTGTACGCAAAATATACCATTAGATTTAATAACCTGCCTTCTTTAAAAGAAGCAGATTTTCAAGAAATATACATCCTAATTTGGATCAGATTTTTAAGTCTGCATTCCAAAGAATGGATTTTAATCTAAATATTGGAGGAGATTAATAACAACAGATGGGTCACTTTCAAAGAATATTGGTCTTGGCTAAATATTTGGTCCTAGAGCTATTGGGGAGGGTACGATTTATATTGGAACTGTTCCCAGAATTGCATGAGTCAAGCACAGTAAAGGGAGGAGGAAGAGCAGAGGCAGGGCTAAGCATGAAATATTGTCTCTTCTTGTGTGGGAAAGTTTGATGTTGAAAGTCTGAACACCACTTCATTGCAGAACTATCCCAAGCCAGGATCTCACCCTTACTCACACTATCAGTCCCGTGCTCACTGCTTCTCCGGCCTCTGTCCACCACTCCTCCCTCTGCACGAGAGCGCCTTGCCTTCCCTCTCTGGGTTCCAGTTATACACTGCATGAGCACCTGGCGTTTTCTGTTGTGGCTCCAACACACTTGCAATTTACTGATTGGCTACTTGCATAATTATGCACTACTGCATCTCCTCCAGTCACATGTGAACTCCACGAGGTGCGACATGCTCAGCACCAACTAATGCTTGATTCATGCTAGGCAATCCATAAATATTTATTTTTGAACAGGTATATTTAGAACACCCCAATTAAGAAATTTATTTAAAAATCTAAACATGCTGACAGATTGGGAAGAGGAAGACAATTTTCACTTTATAAAATAATTTCCCAGAGGAGTCCTTTATACATGGAGCTTTCTTCATGTATTTAAAACAGGATTTCATTTACTAGACTTTGATTCACATCACTTTTCAAGAACACACAAACATACACACACACACACACACACACATACACACACATATACCCCCAATGAAAAACCATATGCTATGAGCACACCCTCTAAATTTCTCATTTCCAGGCATAATTCAAAGCCAATTATTAAAAAAAAAATGAGAAGGAATAAAGAAAAAAAGATGAAAAAAATCAGTTCAGTCTAGCACAACCAGGCCAGTATTCCAAGAATAAAGAATTGATAAGAAGAATCCTGCCTCTGCCGGGGAAATTCAGACAGTTCTCGGATGCAATCATCTTGCACACTTCTGGCTAGCAGCAAGTTTGGTTTGGAGTCATTTCTGGCCCTTAATCCTGTTCCAAGAGGACTCGCACGGCTGTTCCTACGCGAATCACGTGAGGTAGCTGCTCACCGAGCTCGTAATGTGGGCACACACGTGCACGGCAGTCTTGGCGCACTCAGCCCTGGGCAGTAAATGCTGACGGCACTAATGTTCTTCAGCACTCACACAGTCGCACGCGTGACATGCATTGGCGCTGTGTCACTGCTTTTAAAATTTATAATCCCATATGCAGGTTAATTCACAGTTTCTGTAAAGTCATTTGATCTTTTATTATTTAGGACCACTTCAAAAGGAGTTCTTTGCTCTTTACTATGTCAAAAAGCATTTTGGAGGCTCAAAGGAGATGGTCAGTATAAATGCACTTTGTCACCTCTGAGTCATTTTGGAAATGCAGCATTTAACTAAATTCTACATGGTTTTATGTGTACATATATATATATATATATATTCTACATGGTTTTATGTGTACATATATATATATATATATATTCTACATGGTTTTATGTGTACATATATTCTCTGATGTTTTTAATATCTGTTTTTGCATTTGTATTGATTTTAGCTCAACAAACATTTATTTAATTTCATTCTCAGAATATAATGGTAAATGAGAAGTGAGTTATCTCACCATAGCAGAAAGTCAAGCAAAGATCATTTGGGGAAGGAAGGTCCAAAATTGCTCCTTAAGGAGGACAAGAAGATGATGAGGCCTAATAAGATGAGGGAATCGGAGTATGCAAGATAGAGCCAATAAAATGAATAGAACTATTAAAGCATCCAGCTTATAGCTGGAAGTAAAGCAGAGTAGTATTGCTAAGAGTACGGTGAGTCAGGGGCAGTGAAATACCAAGGCTAGGAGATTAGACAAAGGTCAGGTCTCACAGAGTGCTTCCCACTGCTGTGTGGAAGTTTGCATCCCCCTACAGTTCATGTGCTAGAGTTCTGACCTCAAAGTGATGACATTCAGAAAGTGGAGCCTTGAAGGGTGATTGGGTCATGAAGCTGTGCCCTTGTGAAAGCAACAAATGTCCTTTTAAGGAATGTTTTGGTTATTCTCCCCAAGAGGACTCGGTGAGGAAGCTCTATCTACAAGAAATGAGCTGTCCCTGGACACCAGCTCAGTCAGCATGGTGACCTCAGAATTCACAGCTGCCAGAACTGTAGGAAATGAGTTTATGTTCATTGTAAGCCCCCTAGTCCCTACTGTTTGTGTTATAGCAGGCCAGCAGACCAAGACACATACCTTATCTATATATTGTATCTGTATTAATAGACAGATTAATACAGATCCAATATCAAATTCAAGACCAACAAAGGCTTTTCTACATAGATGGATGTGTGAGTGAATGGCTAAATGAGAATGCTGGAAGAAAGGTTTGGTTCCAGATCACATGATGTATCAGAGATTTTTCATTGTTTTTTAGTCTGATAAGTAATATCCATCTGATGAATGAATCAAACTGCTTGGTTGCTCAAGCACCAAAATTCCCAGGAACACTGTTGTGTAGCAAACAATATGCTAAGCTATTCTGAGATGCAAAAATGAACAATACTGGCCACTATTGAGAAATATATACTCATGGTATGGAAATATGATTTATAGATTATTTAAGGCAAATGACATAGAATACAGTAAACTGGATAATTGCATGTTGCTGGTAAAAATAGAGTTGGTCCTTTAAGGAGAAGGAGAGGGGCATCACCATTGAGTAGAAGGAGGAGGGAAGGATTTCCTACCAAGGAGAGTGGAAGACACAAAGAGCTGAGAGCAAGCAGATGTGGATATACCCGTTCTATGTGCCTGGAGACACCACCCCTTTCATCCAGTCACCCAAGTATGTGCAGGTTGGCCAAGGTTTTTGATCAATCATAGTAAATCCCTGCAGAACATTTGCAAACTTCTAAACATGTTAGGCATCAACTCATTCTCCCTCCCTACCGAACACTAAATTCCAATTTATGAAGTAGATAAAAGGAGAGCTAAACTTACTGAGGTGAAAACGAAGGGCTTACCACAGAGATGCAGAGGCGCACCTAGGGCAACCATGAGGAAACTAGTGTTTGAAAGATTTTACAGCTGGGAATCTATTGTGTCAGTCCAATCTATTCATTTTATAGAAGGGAAAACTAGGACCCAGAGAGGATATGAGATCTGCTGAAAAACTCCTGCACTAATAGCTTCTGATTCACTGGAATCACCCTATAAATAGAACCCATGTTTTCCAGGACAAAGCTAAACTGAAACAGCTTCTGCAGCCTTAGTTAGAAAAAGACAGCTTGTTAAATCATACATTGACTAGTTTTTTGGTATTTTATCTTTTCTAGACATCAGAATTATCATTGTCTTGGAGTTATCTGAAAAGTCTGAGAAAACCCTCCCTGCTTCTTAAGTATAGGTGACCCAGAAACCACCCAGCAGGCTCTATTTGTACACAATGGTGGAGAAGGGAAGATTGGTGGAAGTGGGCATAGTCGTGATGTGCATGCCTTACAGTGTCTCTGAGAAGAGCTAATTTCCTCTGCTCTGTGTTCTGAGCAAAGTATTCCCATTTTTGACACATGTTCTAATTCAACAATTAGCAGTGACTATGACATGCAAAAATTGCCAGTTGCTGAATTCCCATTTAGGCAAATAGAAGACGTGGAGTATTTTTGTACAAGGCAGGCTTGGGCAGCGGAGCTCGAAGCCTACGGTTGCCCAGCACTTCTCTGGCTGTGTGTCTCACCACTAACTGTAATTTATTTTTAAATATTCTAAAAATGTGCCCCTCGCAACAGCTTCTGGGTGGTGGGAGGAGGAAAAAGAAGCCTGAGCTGCTGGATGAGGCGGCGCCTGCTGGAGCACTCTGCAGCCCTCGGTGCCACTAGATCGCAGGGAATCCTGGAAGTCCTTTCACAGAGAGAAGCTTCGTCAAGGTCCACATTACCCCTCTATTTTCACACAACAGATTTCTCTCAGAAAAGTACAATTTTAGTCATTTGCAATAACTACAGGCCCTTAAGGTTGAAAACTGTGATAACGATGATCTCCAACACTTTCAGATTATACCTATTTCAATAAGAGAAATACACAGACGTCTTACATTTTTTATCCATACACAAACACGTGGGGCACACAGAAGCATAGTCACAAGATGTATACCTTTTCAGATGTTAATAACTAGTTAGATGCAAGTAGTTCAAGTGGTTTTCTCAATGCTTGATTTTAGCCAAATTATTGTCACGTCTGATTTGAGTATCAGTCCTTACTTTCTGATGTGGCTGATGAAGATTTTATACCAGGACGGGGAGAGCCTTCATAGTACTTTGCAGTTTCTTGAAGGTAGATATTCCGTAAATTCCTTGTGTGATTCTTCCTCAGTGGGGATTGGCGTCAGCCTTGGAGCATTTTGTGAGGGGAGTGGGTGTGATATCAGTGTTATGCTTTCTATCTAGGCATCCCCCAAGAACCTCATGCACCCCTGGGTAGGCTTTTGCTGGCGTGCTCTTTGGAGGTAGCACCTGATGAGAATAAGCAGGTTGCGGGGCGTGGCCTGGAAGGGTTTACCTCCCTCCTCGCCTCCTCCCTCCTCGCCTCCTCCCTCCTCGCCTCCTCCCTCCTCTCTTGGCTTCCTGGTCAGGGCGCCGTAAAGAGCTCCCCTCTGCCAATCCCCTCCTCCCTGTCTTCCTGAATGGAGCCAGCCAACTATGGTCCAAAAGCAGGAGCTAAAATAAGCTCCTTCTCCTGTACATCACCAGCTCCGGGTGTTTTGCCCTAGGTAGGAGAAAAGTGACAGACACAATCAGATAGTCTTCCCTGTATGCCTACTTTGTGTTATAATGATACATGGCCACATCCCCGAAGTGAGCTCCATGTGGCTACCCCAGTGCTCATTTTCCACCTGAGACACCTTGTCCTTCTGGTGCTTACTTCTTTCTTTTCTAATCTTTTTAATTATTTATGCACTTGGTACAGGGTCTTGCTAGGCATCTTGGACTCGTAGTGATCCTCCTGCTTTAGCCTCTCCAGCGCTGGGATTACAGGCATGAACCACCAAACTGATTTCAGGGCTTACTTCTACTGATTCAGAGATTCCAGTGAAAATGTTGCACTGTGGTGTTAGTCTGCATATTATATATTAGGATTGTTCTCTTTGATTCTTTTTACATACATTAAAGAAGAAAAGCCATATTTACTTTCCCATTGCCTACTTGCTTATGGTGAGCCTTTTGCAACTTGGAGGTTGCTATGCACTTGGTGAAGAAGGCGTGGTCCTCACAGCTGGGTCCACTGGGTGCCCAGAGTGGCTCTTAGCCATGCAGAGGGGTCATCAGTATCCCGAGCAAAGGCTCAGTAGTCAGAAACCTGGCTCTTGGGAGTTGAGTGTTGTACTGGGTTCAAGTTAAGTTCTTCAAATCTACATTTGCAGGGACCTGTACAGATGGCCAGGAGGGTACAGCCAACAGCTCTGTGAACACACAGGCCAGGATGGGGTCTACCGTGGCTTCAAAAGTGCCAAATTCTAAAGGTCAGTAAGCTTCTCTTTCTGGCTTCATTCCTAATCCCTTCTTAATAGTCTGCAGTGTCTCTCGCTAAATGTGTGTGTAATTCGCCACTTTCTGCCTTCTGTGTTACCTGCTGTTTTCTTCTGCTCTTCATTGGCAACATCCTTAGTATTCGCAAGCAGAGCACACCAGGATCCCAAGTCCAGCTGTTGACCAGCTCCCTGGTTTCTGCCCTACAATACCCTGTTCTCATTGTCATCACCCTAATTGAGCCTCTATATCTCTTGTCTGAACTGGTACAACAGGGCCCACTGGTACCCCTGCCTCCACCTGCCCTGCAGAGGTATCTTCTCCACTCTGCAGCTGCTGGGTTGGCATGAGCAAGAGAGAGGAAGGGAGACTGTCTTGGGGAAGGGGCCGGAGTTGTCGCCTGAATGGAGTGAAGCCCTGAGCTCACTCAAAGCCACAGATTTATTGAAGCACAACAAAGGCCTAGCATTTTGCTGAGTGCAGCTGCTTGTTTCAGGTAGCAAAGCAGGCCAGGGAGGCCTGCTGACAGTTTGGCTGAATAATTAATTTTTATCTGATTTTTGCCCCCTGGAGATTCCTTGTTTTCCCCATCAGATTCATCGCTCTGAGGTGGTAAAACATTCCTTCTTTAAGACATTTGGATTCCTCGGAATTAGCAGATCTTGTCTCCCGAGGAGACCCAAGAGAACATTAACCCACTGGGTATTGAGAGGAAGTCCACACACAGACACCTCTCTCTCTCTCTCTCTCTCTCTCTCTCTCTCTCTCTCTCTCTCTCTCTCTGTCTGTTGCTTGGACATTTCCAGTCTCCCTTCAGTGGCCTAGGCCACCAATGAGTCAGCAACTTAGGCTGGGATTTATGTTCACTACCATAAGGGCCTGA
>NW_004524633.1:7041374-7067199 GCF_000260255.1 Octodon degus
TTTCCTTTTTCCTATGGCTCTATTTTTGCTTGCTTTAGCTAAAGCCACTAAACAGACACCCAGCCTTTGGCAAGTACTATAACTGTTCATTGATGATTATATTTAATTTTCCAATATTAGGTCTATAATTCTCCTTCTTAGGTCTATAATGTTATCTTCATTTTAAAGATTAGAAAATTAAGGAAATTGACTGCCTCACCCAAGATCGAGTCACTATAACATTCCAGATTCAAGAACCATTGGAGGCTTCCTCTCTTACCTGAACATGTGATGCCCTGGTTGTAATCCTAATTGCACTTTCTGATGCTGAGTAATATAATGCGAACTTGTTGATGACATAGGTTTTGAATTCTTATGTCCGTGTTGCCCACACCATATTCATTAATGATGAGTGGAACTGAATTGAATGAGTTGAATTCAACTGAACTTTGGAAGCGTTAGGAAGGGAAGTTCAAGGAATTGGTGGTCTCAACATGCCTCTCTGGGCTGATCCCGCTAGTCTGGTCATTTCCCACACATGCCTTAAAATATCCTGAAATAACTCAGTCAGACTCACTCTACATAGGTCATAATTTTCTAGCTTTCCAGAAGTCGCTGCTGCCTGACTCTTGGCTGCTGCCCAATCTGTTGTAGCTTTAAATATTCTCTATGTTAATGCTGATTAGTGAATAAAGTGGCAATTAAGTTTTTATGGCATAATTTCTATGTTTCGCTGGAACAGTACTAATAGTACATTGTGTCTGTCCTTTTAGAGAACCCACCTGTTCTCTGGGGAGACAGCAGCAGTGCTGCAGTCTGCTCCCCAAAGTGCTGTGTTAGTCTGGGACTGGGCTGCTGCCTCAGGATCCCCAGAGCCTGGGAAGATGGGAGGCCAGGAGATCATGCACATAGGTGCCCATAACTCTGCCCCTCTGCACCTGCACTGCTCTTAAACTCAACTGAGCCCATTCCCAATGGTCTTAGCACTATATTTTCTTGGTACTTATTTCAAAAGCAGGAAAATCAATGTCTTGCAAATGAGAAAGCAGCAAGAGGTGGGAGGGGCAAGAGAAAGAGCTAGTAAAAAGAATTAAGATGTGTGGTGCACATGTACCAACTCCCGTCATGAACATATTCATCATGTGGTACAAACAGGTGCTAAGAAAGACAAAAGAGCCAACGGAGCTCTACCATGTAAGCAAATGGAGCTGTGCTACACACGTTTTCTATGAAAGTGTACGCATGCTACAACAGATTCCTCTCTGTCTCCTCTACGTGTGCACAGACAATCTCAACTTCCAGGTTCCCACAGCAGCTCCTCAGCCTCTGGCTCATTTTCTCATCTGTCATCTACCCTTCTAGAAACTTCCTTTGGCCTAAGTCTTCACTGCCTCTGCCCACTGCCTTTCAGAAACCTGATTTCTATTTCTCTTAGCCCTGGGTCTAGGCTCCAAGGCCTGCACCAGGCCCAGTTCCTCCACGCAGTGCAGTTCAGGGTTCTAATGAACCTTTGCAATGAGCCCAGCCATGTGATGTGCCATTCAGTGGTCCTGTAACTGAGACAGAACAAAAAATTGGGAGGAGAAGGTTGGGGCCTGGGAATACTGGCTCAGCAATGAGGCTGCTCAATGACAGGAATAGCAGTGCAATAATAGTTGTGCAGCAGCCTAGGGGAAAGAGCTGGTGCCAAGCCATGGGAAGGGAATGCATAAGGATCAGAGTCCTAGATCATGGCAATATACAAAGTCAGAAGGTGGCAGCTGTCAGGGAGCAGTGTGCATAATCTAAAGAAGCTTACCCACACTGAAGTTGAGCTGAGGGGGGTGGGGCTTTATAATTAAAACTATTCAGTGTCTAACTCCTGCTGATCCCTAACTAGCTCTTCATTACAGGAGCATATGATAGACAACAGTTTACATTCAGTGGCAGCAATGAGACCCAGAACTGCTGAGAGGAGATAGGAGATGACAGCCTCTGTCCGGGGTCACAACAGTGAAGTGGAAGTGGAAATCAGAAGGTGAGAACAGGGACATAGAGTGAGCCAGGCCAGGCCTGCGCCAGATCTCCTTGGTGCATTTGACTCAGACAATACACATTGTGTACCTCACCAGCTGGTGGGTCAGAGGCTGCTCACCCTTCCCTACTTCCATCAGCATTGGTTCAGGAATCAGGCAGGGAGCCTTTGGAGACTGTGAATTGGCAGGAAAGGGCATTGAACAGCAAACACGTGTTCAGTTAGTGCGAGAAGCTGCCTAAGAAGGGAAGGAAGGCCACCATCAGCAGTCCTGTCGGCCTCCACCTCGCTCAGGACTTGGGCAGCCACCTGGAAGACCATCCCAGAGCCAGGAATACAGGAGGAGGAACACAGGTTGCGATGGTGGCCCTGTTCGTGGAGCTTGTGTCAGAGGGCCCAGCTAGGGCACTGGTGACTGATAGCAGGAAACAGCTTGGATCAGAGTGGGACCGTCCCCTAATGGGGAAATGTATCAGAAGTCAGGTACCCAAATGCAGCCCTGGACAGGGATCAATGTCCCTTTTGCTGTTTTATTTTGTTTTGAAGTTTTGTTGTTGGATGTTGTTGTTTTGGTGATTTTTTAAGGTTTGTTTTGTCTAACCATTTAAGTTTCTGTAGCGACCACGATATATGTGTACAAGTATCTGTGTGTGAGTGTGTGCATTTGCAAATTTATGTAAAAATAAGAATAAGTATCAGAAGACAAAGGGTATCCAAGTTGCCTAAACAAGTTAAAGGACAAATAATTATTTCAGTCTCTCTTGTGGAAGTCACCATAGTTTGGATAAGTACCCTTGCTTCAGACTTTAAACTTCATGACAGCAGTGGGAATTTTTAGTGTCTAACATAGCATAAAACCTTCAAAAGTACCAACCAAATGAGTCATCTACGTGTCAGGCCCTGTGTGTGGGGAGCAATGTAGCCTGCTTCAGAGCTGAGGGGCATCTGAGGACAGCTGAGGACACGACCCCATCTGTCAGCACAGATGCACGGGGGCCATGACTTAACATAAGTAAGCGTGCACACCCTGGGTATGGCACTACGTAAGAAAGTAAATACAAGACAGCGACTCATATGTGCACTATATAGTAAGGGCATGTGGCTCAGTCTCTTGCTCTGGTTCTGACCCTGGTGCTCTTGTGCTCTGCTCTGCTCCATGCTGCCTGCGGCTGTAGCACACGTACATTCTTTAACCTTGGGACCTTATCCTCGAAAATCTCTCCTGGCTCCCCCAAGTAGATTGACACTGTGCCAGGTGTGTTATGGTATTATTTCTAATTTTGTTATAACCTACATCATTCTATAAATGACAAAGGTGAATTTAGACAAACTCTGCATAGAACATATAAGTAGTAGAGTTTAGAAATCACTTCTGTACTAAGTATGATACAATACATCATCTCTAGATTTGAAATTTGGAAACGTGGTTTTTTTTTTACTAGTCCTAACATAGGAGAAAAATGCTCAATTATTATGAGAACAGATGGAGAGACTAAAGCGTCGCAGCAGAAAGGAGTAAGAATTATCAAATTCCAAAGTGACATGATAGACATGAGTACGTTGCCTGGTGACTTAGTCTCTTTGCGCTACTAAAACAGAGACCCCTATACTAGTAATTTATAAAGAACAGAATGTGCTTCCTGTCGGGTCTGGAGGTCAGGAAATCCAAGATAAAGGCCCTGGCGTCCAGAGAGGGTCTCGATACTACCTACCCATGGAAACGGGCAGAAGTCATCACAACAGTGGGCAGAACTTGTGTTTCTAACAAACGTGCTTTCCTAGTAGCAAACTTATTTCCCATGATCAAGACATTAATCAGCTCATGAATGCAGAACCCTCAAGGTCCAATTAAAGGTCCCACCTTTCAACTCCGTTCCACTGGACATTAAGTATAACACACAAACTTCAGAAGACAAGGTGGAACCTGAAGAACTAGTTCAACATTGCCAGATGTAGCAAACATAACTACCCATCAGTGGAAAAGTTTTAATTTAGATTAGATAACAGAAAATGCTTAGGATATATATATATATATATATATATATATATATATATATATGCAAAAATTATTCATTATTTATCTCAGATTCCTTTTACCTGGGCGTTCTGCATTTTTTCTGGTAGCCTTACTGTGGTTTGATCCATAGGCTAATACATGCTGCTGTTGGCCAATGCTGATGGGAGTGGACTGCTAGTTGAAGAGGTCATGGAAAAATTTTCTGCACTTGTTTCCTACAAAGCACTGGGAAGAGAGAGAACTCTCTCCCCAGTTAGTCCTCATGGTGCTCGCAGTCTGATGGAAAGGCACAGGAGGGTGCGTACTTTACTGTGATGTCAGGGTGAGTTACAAGGTGACACACAGCTGGGGAGATTTAATGCGGAACCCTCGTTTCTCGGGGAACCCTCTGCTCCGAGGGGTGGGACCCACTCTCATTTCCCAGATCCCAGCCCACAGTCTAAGACTCATACTTCTACAAAAACCATTTTTTTTGTGACAAACTGTCAATCTGGATATACCTATAGGGGAGGTTTATTATTTGTTTTTGGCACTGAGGACGGAACCCAGGGCTTCCAGCTTGCTAGGCAAGCATTCTGCCCCTGAGCCAAATTCCCAGCCCCTGGATATACTTATAACCTTGCTTAAAATCCTTAGATAATCCCTGTCACCTTTTTAGTTAAATGGCAAGTCTTCTTCACAGAATCAAAGTTTCTGTGTCACTGAGGCTCTGGGGCATCCCAACCTTACCCCACCTCTGCTCTGCGTTGGCTCAGAAGAGCATCTTACAGCCTTCAGTCGTGCTTTCTTGACCTCATGCCTTCTCTCAAGCTGCTTGTCTCCCCAGCATTGTTTTGGTCCCTCTTCATCTGCCCAGCTCCTACCACCTCTGCTTTAGAGCTGTGGGGTACGAAACCTCCTCTGTGGGGCCAACTCTGCACTGAATAAGGCTCCTCTCCCCAGCCTTCCTCTATCATGAGTATCTGTGCACAGCTAACGTCTTCTCCAACTTGCCTTTTTGTCTGTATCACAACTTGTATGCTGAAGATTAAGGCAGTTTAATACTTTCATCTGTGTCTTCAGGATCTAATGCCTTACCTAGCATATCAGTAAAGACATGTGTTGAATGAATAAATGAGCCAATGAGTGAACGAATGAACAGTTTTAGGAGAGCAGTGACTCGTTGCAATGATACCTAGTGCTAATCCTAATAACAATAGTTATTAGGCACTGAGTCAGACATTGAGTTGAGTATTTGCGTAGCTTTACTTATTATGGAAAGCTATAACATCAGGTAGACAATTCATGCAATTCATTTCACTGATGAGGAGCAGAAGTTGCCAACTGTGCCTACTTTGATTTAGCTAGTGGTAAGGCGAGCATTCAAACCCAGGTGCAGCTAGAGGTAGAGCCAGTGGTCTTAACCACTAGGCAACCCTACCCCTTAAATTACTCATCTTCCTTAATCTATATCTCCAACTCTTTCTGTAGTAGGTTAAAGTGCACTTGTCACGTATACTGTTTGTGAGATACAACTGAGCCAAAGAAAACTTCTCTGCTGACTGATTCAGAGTTTGTGCAAATGCCCAGACAGTAAGGGAGACCTTTGGTTTTCCTTCATGTCCTGCTTGCAGTAAATAAACCAGGGCAGAATGCTTAGATTTTTATCAGATATGAACGGAACCGCTCAGCCATTGCTCTGCACTCGGCAATGGAGTGGCTGCTCTGTTCAGGATGCCTCTTTGTGGTGGATCAGGCTGGTAAAGGGTTTCCACAGCCTCTAATGTGCTTCCACAGGGGAGGAAAACCATGCAGGAGGTACTTTCAGGAGGAGGTTTTATGAGAAAGACCTTACCAGAGATGGCAAATGGGGGGTTGGCTAGGGCGGGACCCAATGGAATCCTCAAGTTGGCTCTGTGTACAAGTCCTCCTCCATCAAATAGGCCTTCACCCTACTCAGACCTTTCATGGCACTCTGGTGTGCACAAGGTCTGTGGTATGTTGCAGTGCAGATGGAAATCCTGTCAAGACAAAGATTGCTGTTATTTTTTATGTATGTTTTTACTGTAGAATTCCTCAAGACCACGATACACTGGTGGAGATTACTAATCTTCCGGAGATACACACCGGATAGCATTTCCTAAACTTTATCACCAAATCACATTTTCAGTGAGCTTATCATGGAATAGAGCTTCCTAAGGCAGAGCTCTGGAGAATGCTACCCTGGGAGCGGTCCAGGGATATTTGTCTGAAGGAGAGCTGGGATGTCACTTCTGCTTGCTAGAGAACACCTGAGGCAGTGTGGCTGAGCTAATTTATTTACTGGGGTGGCATGCGGAGACAAGCAGACACAGCCAGTCTACTTTCTTGGCTTAAAAGCTATTTGCACTTCTGTGTCCCTGAAACTTCACCTACTTACTTGTTAGTACAGAAAACCCCTGTCAGAGACAAATTGAGCTTTGCATTATGCTTTAGGAAATAGTTTATATCTAAATGGAATACTTTCACAACATGGTGCATTTTATATAAACTTTATAATGGATTAGCTCCTGTAACTTTTCAGAGAACTGCCACAAAATGATTGCACATATGTTTGTAGTAGACACATTCATAGCCTTCTCAGAAATAGACATAGTCATTACATTTAATAGATAATTAAACAGGTTAAAGGAGTATAAATGTCAGGATAGCTAGAGAGCTTAGGAACTTGGAGACACATCTAAATCTTTTTCTATTAAAGTGCCAAGGACAATTTCAATTTTTCCTAGGTTTTTTTTTTTTTTTTGGTATAGGGTGTTAATTAAGTTGACCTCAATGAGGAATCAACTTACTATTGCAATCTCTGATACCAGCTGAAGATTCAGCACTCACTATCTTCTTGGCCATTTGAAGAATGATGAAAATTACTAAAATTTATGAAAATTTGCATAATGACTCCTAGTAAAATTTTCAGGATTATAACACAACCCTTTCGTTTGCTCATGACATTTCCTGGTCACACGTGAAGTCACCCACACCACAGTGGTTGTCCGCTCCTGAACCAGGCCCAAAGGATTCAGCATAGCCTTTCTCTCACATCTGGTGATGGTCAATGGCTCAGCACAGAATCTCTACTACCCAGCTGGAAAGCCTGGACTCTCCTCCACATGCGAGGGAAGCAGGCTCTGGCCTCCTGAGACCTAGGCTCAGGCACTCTGACCTCATCACTTTCTTGAATTTTGATAATGAAAACAGATCATGATGAATCCAGCCCAGACTCAAGGGGCAGAAAATAGACTCATTCTTTTTTTTCCATAATTTTATAGAGAAATAAATAGCAATGAGACAGTTTCAAATCAAATTGGTAGGACAGTTTCAATAATTAACACATTGCATACTCTCTTCCCAGTGGTCATTTGCTGTACAAGATGCGGACATGATATCCTACTTACAAACACTATTACAACAAATCCCTCTATTCATTAAGAGAATGTAACTATATATCTATCCTAACCACTTTGAATACAGAGATACAAAATGGACATTCATCTGTATCCCCTTTTTTGTTTAGTTCCGTCATTTGAATATTATAGGTGTGTGAACTCAGCAAAATATTCTAAAAGAGTCCAGTAGCTCTAATACTATTATGGACTAATAGACTCATTCTTGATGAGAGAACAACAACATCACACTCCAGAGGGGCCCATGGGCAGTGAAGTCACCTTTGTGAACATTCAACCCCTTGTAATGGATGTCTCTAAAACATCCTCTTGCTCAGTGGCTTCTTCTTTTTTTTTTTCCAGTACCAGGGATTGAACTCAGAACCTTGTGCTTGCCAGGATGGAGCTTATGCTGCTGAACCATCTCTCTAACCCCCTTTTGTTTTTCAATTCTGTCTCTTTGTTAATGGAATAGGGCTACAAGTCACCTAAATAAAACTGATTAGACAAGACAGAACTTGACCTCAGAGGGAGGCTATCCACTATGGTTATTAAGTTCACCAGGTTCTTTTCTTAAGGATTTTAAATTGTGACACAAGGATCTAAGTGAGCTAATCAACAATACTGAAAAGCCCTTTGATATATCCATGGCTTCCTTACACACATGGAAAGGCAGAGCCAATCCACTCATTTAGCCATTCAAAAATATTTACAGCAAACCCATTATGTGCTTGGCACTGTGAGGGTGCCGGACCCACTCAACTAAGAGAGACTATTGCAAATACATACACAGAGAGGAGATACCAAAATACCATGTTTCTAGAGGTGGGCCTGGCTCCAGAATCTGCTGATGCCTGCTTATGCATCCTGTCCTTATTTGCTCTAAGTTGCCTCTGGAAATGTGGAATAAAATCTTATGTTTCTTAAGCTGGTAGAAACAGGTTCTGTTACTTGCATTTAAATGAACCCATATATAATATTCTAAGAAGAGAAGCTGCCTGTTACTTTCTGTATTGGCAGAGAGAATATAACATTGGAACAACTGTCTACTATTCTGGGACTTTCAAGAATTAGTACTTGGGTGACATGGTCATTTGGGTTTGCTGACAGCAGGACCTCAGGACGTCAGGAAGAGTAGTCTTTATTTTTATGTAGCAAGACACCTCCAAGTATAGTAAATCTCTGACTTACTTATGGGGCATAAAATAACTTGGAAAAAATAATCTTATCTTCCTCACAATAATTGCTTAAATCTGCAATAAGGTTAAGTGCATATTATTTATCAGCCCCCTCCTGGGCACGTAAGAAATACCAGTAAACCAAATTGGCAAAAGTCTTGGCAGCCTGACATATTCATCCCCATTTATGAAAAATAAGAAAAACTTAAAGGCTGTGTTAATTTTATTTACTACTCTGTTGGAAAGTAAGTATTTTTTTGTGAAATCTTTTCTAGAGTAGATGTTTTGTTCAGGGTAAATTTAATGGCTAATCGATATGTAGGTTTTGGCACTGTACAAGTGCCACAGAAGAGGTAAAACAACAAAAACATATTTAAAAATAACTCAGTGACATTTCAATAGTTGTCTTTGTGAAACAATTTGCTGTTTGCTTTCTTGCAGAATCCAATCTAAACAAAGAAATGCTGACCTTCCCTCTACATTTTGGTAGAGCCCATGGCAGAATGTCAGTGGGCAACGCGTGCGGCAGCAGAGCTTCGAGCCTTCAACTCACCTCCTGTGTGAACGTGCCAAGCTTGGTTTCACACCCATGAGCCGTGCACAGTCCTTGTTTTCCTACTGAAATTATCATGGCTAATACAGATTCCAATATACATCATCCTCTGACACTTTAGGGACAAAAAAAATCCATCTAGTTTTTTAAAGTATTTTCCAAAATGGAAACATTAGCTATTTCTTGAGTTGTTTTTACATGGATGAAATTCTGATTTGAAATGTGGCTCTTTTTACAAAATTCAAGCTGTTTCTTCTCAGATGGTTCAATTTGAGACTCTTCTAGGAATTCAGACATTAACATAGCTCCTAAGTTCTCCACCTGCCCAGCCAGTACATTCACAAAAATATTTACTAAGTCAATTGTCATAATTACCTCTTACCCATCCCTGATATGGCAAATGTCTCTATATAGGGAGGTATAGAAGATAGGAGATAGATAGATAGATAGATAGATAGATAGATAGATAGATAGATAGATAGATAGATAGATAGGTGATAAATACAGATCTTTTGCTGTTCTTATTCATATTTGCATATATGTAGTAGAGACAATCATTTTGATGATATATCCTTTGAACGCTTAATCACAACAGGTGAATTTGTGTCTGTGCTTAATATCATTCTTTTTCCTTTTTAAAAAGGAATACAAAATAGGGCCAGGGAGATAGCTCAGCAGGTTGAGCACTTGCCTGGCAAGTGAGGGTACCCAGTTCCATCCCTGGGACTGCAGGCCATGTTGACCCCTCCCAGGAACACGGAGCTGGCCCCTGAAACCACTTGAGGTGGTGCATGTTTGTAATCCTAGCACTGGGAATGCTGAGACTGGAGATCACTGTGAGTCCGACCTGCATAGGGAGACCCTGTACCAAAAACATAAAATTAAATGAATATAAAATAGTTTTTTTTTTTTTTTTAAAAAAAGCATTAGCAACAATACAAAATTTCACTAAACAAAGTAACAGGAATTCAACAATGGTTGCTGTATTGCATGATGTTATCTTCAAATTAATTGTTCTATAGCTCAGCTGATTAAAGTGCCTACTGAGGCAGACCCAGTGGGCCAGGTTCGATCTCTGGCATGCCATACTGGCCCCATCCCCTGGGCGAAGTGAGACAATGATAGAGACTGGGCATGGCGGTGCGCGCCTGTAATCCCAGCTCTTGGAAGGCTGAACACAGGCAGATCACTATGAGTCCAATCTACATAGTGAGACCCTGTAGACCCTTACTAAAATACAAAAAAAAAAAAAATTGCTTTGCACAATCTATGGAAGCACATCTGCACAGTTGACTCCATGAACATTAGGTGGAGAAAGATATCACCTGCCAAATAGTCCACACAGGAGATGATTCAGCACAGGAGTAGGAGTAAGCATAAGGAACCTGCTCCTATCCAAACTTTACTTATTGGTCATATGATTTAGAACAAATCTTTAGTAGGGCTAAACCTGGACTCTTCTCATCTGTTATGTGCTCAATCTAATCCTACATAGTTCATGAGCATATCATTAAAATAAAGGAAATAGCACAGCAAATCACAATGAATGACAAGGGGGGGGCAATTGTTACTGCCAAATGGTGGGACGGTGGTGGGGCAAGGGGACTAAGTAAGCAGGACACAGACTTGTGGGACACTAAAGCAGGGAAGGATGCTCTCAATCAACTCTCCCAACCTCCTTGCTCAATGGTATTTAGTGGCGCCAGAGCAGGTCAAGCCAGCTAACAGAGCCACAACTTAGGCTCAGGTCTAAGACCAAAGCTGAGGTGCTCTTCAGCTCATCTGCACTTTTATTTTCTCTCCTCATAGCGTGAACGATGTTTGTGTGTTCACGTTAGCCAGGTCACATGTGTGGCCTCCGCACAGCCGTAACTACTGGAACTCTGCCACTTAAACTTTTCTTTAAAGAGGAAATTCTGTGACACTAGGACAAAAGGTAGCACAATGCTTGAAGGACAGACTGTCCTTGACTCTATGCACTGCGTTTGTAGGTTTTCAAAAGGAAATTCTCCAGGGCAGATAAGAGGCCACATGCTGAAAGATGATGCCTAATTTTCCACCTCCATAGTCAGGAGTTGAGTGCGTTTGTGGCCTATGATGAAGCTCCCACTGCCCTACAACTTTCTGGAAGCATCCCAGCTCCCGTGCATCCTGGCTGTGAGTGGCAGGGGAGAGCGGTAGGCGCTGCTCCTGATACAAATCCATCATCTCCACTCTTTGCCATACTCTGAGTGCCTCTCCCAAAGTCATGTGGATACGGGGGCTTGGGGGCCTACACAGAGCAAAAAGGACAGCTAGCCCCACACTGTGGGTACACATTAGGCTTTCTGTTGGACCAGGATTCAGAATCCTGCTGTATCTCCGTCCTACATAGATCTTCGATCATCTCATCTGTAATGTTTCCATGTAACTCTCTCTCCTGCAGCCCTGGAGACACAGTAATAGGAAACTCCATGTTCACTTGGGGGAGCAGCTCAGACATGCCACAGGGGCCAGATCTTTTGCTTCAGGAGCTCCTCCTCCTGGGCCTTCAGATGGAGAAATGTTTGTTTGATTTCATCTAGATTGTGAGGTTGTTTGCAGAAGGACTCCAGCAAAACAAAATAGGTTGATAAGGTAAAAGATAACTGTTTCCATTTAAATTCTCTGAGAACATTCATCATTTAGTAGAATGTATTATACTTTAAGTGAAAGTCTCTAATTTTAGTATATGTTTTGTGAGTGACAGACAGAAGGCTATTTTGTCAACTCTGACTCAGATATCTGGGTAATGACCTTAGCCCGCTATTCTCTGAGTTTCCACTTTGGGCTGTAAGAAAAAAAAGAAAGAAAGAAAGAAAAATGTATGGTATATTCCAGCAGCTACAAATCTTTATCTTTATCTTAATTCTTACCTCAAGAAACATTAGGAGTTTATGTTTCAGGGGCAAAATAGTGTCACTGAGGTATTAGTCTCAATATTGTAATGAAGGGGTAGCAAATATTTTAATTTGGGCCTTGACTACACTTACACTGACCAACTTGAGCTCCTGAAACAGAAGAGCTGTGAATGACCACGAACAGATTCTATGCTCTCAACTTCTACCTCTGCTATAAAATCTCACATGAGCTAAGATATTTCACTTAGAACCTCTGAGCTGAAACATTTCTGTCTGTGGCCAGTTATAGTCTTTTGTGAACAAGATTACAGTCTGTGAAATAAAGGTTTATTTCCTTCCTGCTGTATTAAATGAAGGTAACTTGCTATCTTTGAATTGCAAGGCTGGATACGCTTGCTGGTGCTATGGATCATGGAGTAGCTAAGGAGACAACACTCCCAGCCCTCCAGATAAGCATCGGCAGCCTCTTCTCCAATCTGTTTCATTATATACGTTGCCATGGTGTTGGAAGGCAATGGCCTAGATAAAACATTGCGGAACAGAGCCTCATGCAAAAGCTCTGGGGAAAATCCTTCCACTTAGGTTTAGAAGAGCCAGGATCCTCCTCTGACGTCCGTGATCTGATGGACGTGATGCCATCATGAAAAGCTCCTGAACTCTCCCGAATAACATCTGCTTTTCCACTTCTGCTGGTCTCCAAAGTGCCTCAGGTGTTAGCTACATCTCTCTCTCTCTCTCCTCTGTATCTCAGCCCCTTTTGCCCTCTCTTGTTCTGTCTTTCGTAATACGACTACCACAGGGAAACAATTCCTGGTAAAATATCCCATCATACATGCATTATTGTGGGAATTTTTGCACATACTGCACCAAAAGCTGAAGAAAGTTACTGCGCTGTGGTTTGGATAAGTGTCTCATAAAGCCCACATAAAATACAAGGCTCATTTCCCAGCGCAAAGCACTATCAGGAGATGCTGGGGTCTTCAAGGGTGGAGCTCAATGGGAAGATTTCCAGTCACTGGAAGTGTGCCCTTGGAGTGCATACGAGGGAGGCTCCTCCTCTTCCTGTTTCTTTTTGCTGCCTAACTGCCACATGACAAACAACTTCGTGCACCCTTTGTCCCCTGCCATGATGCACCACCTCACCAAGAACCATTGGAGACAAGTGACCATGGACTAAAACCTCTGAGACCAGCCAAATCAACTCTTCATCTTATAAGATGATCATCTCAGACATTTTATTGTAGCAACAGGAAGTGGACTAACACAAGATCACACTGCCCAGTACCACTGGTAGAGCAGGCTTTCAAGTCAAGCTCTGTCTGAACTATCTTTCTGATCAACTTGCTATCAGAGTCTGAACTAGCTGATATCATGGTTGAAGATGATTTACTTCACCAAATCCCCCTTAAGACTATGTCACTGTTGGCCCTGTGACCAATTGTACTGTATTGATACATTGGGTCAACTTGGGAAGTTTAAAACTTCAGTTAAGTGACTCAGCAGAGACCCAGGGTTCTTAATTTGTAATCATTCTCATCCTGTGTAAGAGGAGGGCATGGATATCGTGTGACTTCTACACCCCCACCCCAGTGTGGCCTGCTTATAAGGTAAGGATGGGAGACAGGCTGGCTAGAAGCCACAGCTGTTGCCCCTCCCTTTGTTATTTGCTGTTTTCTGCCTCCATGAACTGCTGCTCTCTGCCATGTGCCACTCTGTTTAGAGCCAGTTCAGTAGGGACTGAAACCTCCACTAACTGTGAGCTAAATAAACCTTTCCTTCCTTCATTCTGGGTGCTGGATACTTTGTCCTAGCAACGAGAGAAAGCTAACTGAGATGCTAATTAATAGATCACACAATTTTACAGCCATCCTTTTGATTTTTGACACAAAGTTTCACTGTGCAGTTGAGACCGGACCTTGAACTCACTATGTAGCCCTGGCTGACTTTGAACTTTCAGTGGTAGCCCAGTTTCAGTCTCTCAAGTGTTGGGACTAAAGATATATACCACCATACCTGGCCACAGAATCTTCTCATTGGCAAGGAATTTGGTAGCAAATCTGAAGAATACAAATAGCTGAAAGTGTTGGGAGGATACTCTAGGAATCAGAAAGTGTTAAGGACCTATAGATTTAATACAACCATGTAAAAATCATTTGATATAACTTAATATGATATGAATTCTTGCATTTCCTGGCAGTATGGCCTTGATGATAGTATTGGACTTCCATAAGCTTTAAGTGTAGTGTGTACAACCTTGTGCTGGTTGTATATAATACAAAGTTGTACTGGTCAATTGCAGAGGAGTTGAAAATTTTCTGTTGTCTAGTGACAATGTATCTTTTGCAACATAGTTCAATGAACTATTTCTGTGTGAGTTGTGATGCTGATGTACTACAATTCATATAAAATTCATAAATATATTTATACCTTCATATAAAAATTCACATATTTATGCCTTCATATAAAATTCTATATCATTTCTATTCTCTTTAAAGACAAGTTGCACATAATTTTATAGTATATAATACTTGACAATAGACAGCAATGTTACTTGTCTATGTATTTATACCTCAAGCTTTTTATTGTTATTGGAGAATATATTCCCTCCTCCTCAATGTATGTATATTTGCTGTAGAACTGCATGCTGTATTACCACGAGCAACAGCCTCACCTGTCCTGTTTATTACACCTGTTTTTTGCATCAAAGTCATGTTGAATGATTAAACTACACTATCTAGGTGTGTGTAAGTATGCTATGATGTTGGCAAAGTGATAATATTGCCTAAGGACATGTTCCTCAGAATGATCTGTCATTAAGTTATATGATATGTGTGTGTGCACACATATGCCTGTATGTGATCCATTAGAACCACTGATCCAATTATCATTTTTTAGTACTGTACTGTTTGATCCCATCTTAGCATTTAAATTTGAGTCTCAAAGGAATTGCTCAAGAAACCAAGTATATTTAAGTTTTGCAGAGGCTAATTGAGGAAGTTCAGACATGATGTCACATTACAAAAGTATTTTAAAATGTACAATTATTTGCACTTGCCTTCTGAGGGACATTTGCTAAGAGTGATGGTGATTCTAGCCGATCATCTTATTCTTGGCATATGGAGCAAGAAAAAAGTCATAACCCCACCATATCTATGAGTGCATTCCTCATCTTTAAGAATGGGAGGGTAGATCCTGCACTTGGTGTCTCATGAAGAGGCAGAGGTTTTTGTTATACATGTTCATGAGTAATATCATTCAATGTTTACCTTTTACAGCTAAGCAACCAGAGAAGATAGAACACATTCTTAGGTGAACAATCGATAATTTTTGGAAAGTAGCTCAATTTTCACCCTAATCTCTTTGGCTATCTGTATCTATACTGTCACTGTCCTTTGTAGAATATTCTACTATTCCCACTTTTCTGATTAGCCAAAAACTGAGCTCAGGAAGCTTTCCCAGATTTTCTTTACAGTGATTCTGCAACGTCACTCTCTTGTTCGAATTTTGCTATAATAAAATAGCATAAACTAAAGGCTCATGAGATAGCTCAGAAGACTAAGTGCCTGCTTAAGTAAGCTCAGGGATGGGGTTCGATCCTGGGCCACCACCCTCCTCTCTGGGCATGCTGAGGGGGCCACTGAGACCGGGGGTGGTGGCACACACCTGTAATCCCAGTGCTGGGGAGGTTAAAAATAGGAAGATGACTGTGAGTCTAAGCTGGGTAGTGAGACCCTGTACCAAATACATTAAAATTAATTAATTAATTAATTAAATAGCATAAACTGCTTGGCTTAAAGACAATTATTTATCACAGTTCTGAAGGCTGGGAATTGCAAGGTGAAGGTGTGGGTAGATTTGGCATCTGGTGTGGGCTTTCTTCCTGTTTCATAGAAGCAATGCCTTCAGTGTCCTCACACAAAGGAGACCAAATGGACTCCCTTGAGCCTCTTTCATAAACAAATTAATTCCAAGCACAAAGGCTCCCTTTTCATGTTCTAATCATTCCTTTCACAGCCCTACCTGCCAATCCCATTCCTTGGAGGCCAGGATGCCAATGTATACATTTTTCAGGAATACAAGCTCTCAGAGAAGAGCTCCTACTCCTCGGAATTGCAGATGCTGCTATGTTCGTATTGCCTTGAGTCTGCGTCTGTGTCCTTATGTTGTGTCCATGTCCTAGATCTTTGTCTAAGCTTTTCTTTTGTGCACACTTTCTCATACAGAGCTGCATTTAGTTCTTTCTTCCTTCTACTAAGCTAAAGACAACTAGTCGTGCACACACAGGCCCCTGGAGTATTTTTGATCACAAATGATTCACTTTCCATAAAGGGCCATATATCGTCACTGAGCAGCTATGTAACTTTTGATAAGTTCTATAATTTTGAGGGGGTCTCTACTGCTTGCTTCTAAAAACAAGGTATTGGATTAATACAACTCTATAGGAGAACTCCTCAATTTTATGAGCCTCACTCAGGAATGCCTATTAAGGGCTCAGATTCTGGGTGCTTTAGCCCTTCTTTGTCATTTACTAGAACAGAAATGAAGCCCAAGAATCTGAATTTTTAGCATTCCTTAATTGATCTTGTGAAATGGCTTAAGGACTGTATTACAGAAAGCAATGCTGAAGGACAGTGATTACAGAAGCAGAGAGGATTGGAATAACCTAGAAGCTTTAAAATACTGTAGATTTCCAAGCTTCACCTCTGGCCAACGGAATCAGAATATTTGCAGGACTCAAGAGATGAGCTCTGGGAATCTATACTTCTTAGAGTTTCCCTGGGTGGTTTTCAAACAACCAATCTTATTACCACCATTTGGTTAAGTGCTTTCAACCTCTTTACCGTCCATATTTTATTAGCCTCAGTTTCAGCTCTACATCTGCAATCCTGATACCTTCTGCAAGGCCTCTGGCTAAATCCCATCCCCCTTCTCTAAGGGCTGAAAATTAGCCCAAAGCCAGACTGCCATTTTGGAAAAAGAAATCTCCTAGGAGACAAGCACATGTCAAGTACCATTTTGAGCTAAACACTTGATTTCAGCAATGTCTGCTTCAAAATTATGAATAAACATGGTTTAGTGAAGCTATTAAAAAATTCTAAAAAATTTAACCTACATGACTAAGCTGTTGCAGTTTTTTGTACTCAGTTTAACCCACATGGAAAATACTAAATCACCATGTTAACAACACCATTCAGGAGTTAGATAGTGGGGCAGGTGTCATAGAAATGTATGAAGCACAGGTGAGTTGACTGTGTGTGGGGGGTGTACTGGAGGGGATCATATGGGTTATATGAGAACAGCTAGGCTCCATTTTCATATTTAAGTTATCCCTATAGTCAACTGGTTTTAAAAGATGTGGTGAGATTTGTAAATATAATCTCTTACTCCTCTGCCATATTAAATAGTGAAGAAAATTATTTAATTGCTCTAAGTAGAATCTTACTCCTAGTGAAAAGATGACTAATTTCTTCTTCTAGTTATTGTTACTAATCTTTTTCATATATACCCCAAGACTGAAAGTGAAAAATCCAAGCACCTTCTGTGTTGTGTAGACTGCACACATATTATCTTGCTTATGTCTCCGAGGTCACCTCATAGTTATTTATCTGATCTTTACGATAATCTTGTGACACATTTTATTCATGTTTGTTTCACAGATGAGCAGGAAACATAAAGCTTAAAAGCTGGAAAAGTTTCCCCAACTTTTAGTCACAATATTGTCATGCCTCATAGCCAAAAGATTATAGATTAAAGCCATAGAAATGAAAACTGGCAAATTTGCTGTTTCCCAGTTAACACCCTTAGATTTACTAATCACACTGGCTTGGTCACTTCCTCATGGCACATTTATGACACAATCCCTCATGGAGATTATTAAAAATAATAAGCCTCGAGTTTCCTCCAGTACTACTGAGTTGGATTCCTTGGAGTGGTGTGGGAGAGGAGCTACAGGTAAAGGCAATTTTAAGACATTATAATTCTTTCTGATTTTGGGGGTTGAGAATTACTGTTGAATCACTAAATGCACTATTTTGCCAGAGGCTGACTATGCTCTCTGAGAATTGTTTTGGAAACTGTTAGAGAAGGATTAAAAAAGAAACTCGATGAGGTCACTTCCCTGTTTTGTCCACTTTTGTATCATAGGTGCCTTGTCTAGTGACAGGTCAATCATGACAGTAATACTACTGTTATTAGTCCTCAAAATAATGGCAAAAAATGCAAACTTGAACTGGTTTATCTGAACCTGGCACTGTGAAGTATTGTGCATTCTCTTACTTAATCATCCAAACAGCCCATAAAGATTGATACTAAAATTATCTTCTGTATTTTCTAATAAGAAAACCCCAGGTCAGTCAGGCAGGATTTATCCCAAATCCTGCACGAAATGTAGATAGCAGAGTTTTCTTCTTATGCATATTTCCTCTCAGAGATGTTGTTATGCTTCAGGAGGAAGAGAACTGGCAATACAGGAAAAGAGAAGAAAGATAAGTCAGAAGGGAACAAGAAAAAAAGAGGAGGTGTGAAAGAGGGAGAAGAGGGGGTTAGGATTCAATGGAAGAACAGATATAAAATCACATACAGACACATAAGTGCATATATGTGATTTATAAGGTAGATGATGATGGTCATCTGCAGAGCCAGATAATGAAGAATGCAAAAAGCACATCTGCACTCTGGAAATCCAAATGGTCCAGTCCAAAGTTGAAGGTCTGGATCTCACTGCAGAGTTCTACAGGGTTCAATGAGCAGAAGATGCAGGCTCTACCCTGAAGGGCTGAAGCAGCCCTTCACTAGCAGCCAACAGCCACACAGCCAATGACCATGGCGAAGCAGAAGCTCCTCCAACAAAACAGAAGCAAGACTCCACTCTTTTCCTTTTTATTCCATCTAACGCTCAAGCCTATTGGTTGGTGTCAAGCACATCCATGGTGGGTATTCCCTCTTCAGTAAGTCAATCATCCACACACCTGGAACTGGGCTGAACCAGTCAACTAGGTGTTTTCTATTCAAGTTGACCCCACAGGAATTTCACAGGAGGAGGAACATAATAGGAGGAGGAAAATGAGGAGTGGCATTATGAAAGTAGTAATACAGGACCACCCTGATGTGCACACCAACCTTTCTTCCCCACTAAAAGTGAAATTCTCTTTCTTACCACTTGCCAGAGGTACATCTTAACCATCAGTCACTTGCAGAGTCAGACTGAAACAACAGCATTCTTCCTCTCCCTCAGGAAGAGTGCCTATGTGGGGAAGCCATGTTCAAGTACGTTATGAGGTGATGGTATACAGGGTTAAACTTTTTGCTATATTGAACAAAGGGGTTAGAATGCACGATTTGAAGTGGGAGGTCCTCAGGGGGATTTTGTTTCCATGAAAAATTTATTTCATTTGTCTTCCTTGAAACTAATGTTAAGATATGATGAAATATTGCCTCCCTACTATGTGACAAGAAAATAAATTGAGACTCAGTAATATTATTATGGTAAAGTGGGAGGGGAAGATAGGAAAACTTAGCTAGTAACCCAAATCCTTAAGATTTTCCTTAGGCTTTACAGATTTATCTATTTTATTTTATTTTATTTATTTTAGAGAAGGGTCTACAGGGTGTTCAATGTCTCACTACTAGATCAGGCTCCTAGTGATTTGCCAGTTTATAGCCTCTCAAGAACTGGGATTATAGGTGTGCACCACCATGCCCAGTCTCAGTTGCTGTCTCAACACACCCCAGGGCCAGGGCTGGCATGGCAGGCCTGGGGATCGAACCCCTGGCCCCTGTACCTGCTTGGAGGTGCTTTAATCCACTGAGCTATTTGGTGGGCCCTAGGTTTTGTTTCTTATAATTGTAGTGGTGATAATCAGGAATTCAAGGTTAGGTTGTGGGCCTGAGGTGAGGTTTTAAGATAGATCATTTTCATGCTTTTGATCACAGTCACTCAACTCTTCCCCATTGGAAGCCATTCCTCTAGGAGTCCTGTACTTCTATGGCTCACATACTGGATCCATGACCAATGTCCTAAAGGACAATAACACATGTGCGTTTGCCTAGAGCACACCTCTGGCTATCTTATCCTGGAACATGAATTAGCAGCATATGGCTTGTCAAAATATTTATGGATCCTAGATCTTGTCAAATACAAGACTGAAATAGCCCTCCCTTCCCAGTGTCTTGCCTAACCTCAGGAGTTGCTAGCACCAGTGATCACCCAAGTCCCTTGGGGCTAAACAAAATTTCTTTTGTTTAGGAGACATCAAGTTTTTAGGAAAGGCTTTACTAACTTGAATCAGAAGTGTTTTTCTAGCCCTGACACTCTCAACCTGAGAAAAATGCTGTTTCTGTTATCTTCAATGAAAATCCAGAATGGAAAAGGGTTTCTATGGGAGCTCAGTCACTGCAGTGAGCATACCCAGGATCCACTGATGCTACTCAGTATGATTGTGGGTAAAAGGTAATTCTTTATATCTCTTTCTTACCTTTATCTTCCTATCAAGGATAATAATACAGGCATTTTGTGATGATTAAATGTAATAATACCTGATACATAGATTATTTCATAAAATCAGACACCAAACCCAGAACTAGTCCTGATAATTTAACTTAACACTGTGACCCCTCCACCAAATCCTGCAACTTTGGCCTCAAAGGGCTCAAAATGTTACAGGTTGGGGTATCTAAGAAGCACACCCTACAAGGCATTCACAGTGTGTAGTATCCGGGTGGGAGAGTCTTCAGCCCATTCCCCATGAAGGGGACAGCAATAAGTGAGGAAGGAATCTGAGCACTCTCAGCTGACTCTTGAGCCTCTGGACTGAAATGGCTGCCAGAGGGCTGTGCCCTGGGCCAGCCTACCTCAGCCTTTCATTTGATCTATGCCTCAACAATCTTTGGATGTGGCCAACCTAGAAGGATAGGATGTGACCTTGGATGAGATGGCTCACTGTCACTGAAGCAATCCTTGGAGGCCCTGGTAGATTAAATGTCTGCTGGAAATGCTCCTTGTAACTGAGCAGAACATGTTCATGCAGCAGAGTTGGGAGGGTCATTGGGTGGCCACCATCTGTGCCCCTGCCCTATGGTACATATTAGTAACTAGCTCTCAGCTTCATCTGTGCCAAATGGTCTCATGTATATACACATTTTATCTATCTATCTATCTATCTATCTATCTATCTATCTATCTATCTATCTATCTCTGTCTACTATCAATCCTGAGTATGAATAAATTAAATCAACTTCCTGCCATAGTTTGGGATTTTCCAAGGTGAAAAATACAATACAGGGAACATTTTATAAAATTATTTTATAATGAATGACCCAAAAAATCATATAGAAAGAATGCAGGAAATCTGCCCACATACTAAAGGCCAAACAATCCAGCTGAGGGTCTAGAGCCCACGATAATGTCCTGCATGAGTCCAGCTAAAGCCCCAGAACTCATAATAATGTCTTCTACAAGTCCAACTGGAGGCCTACAGCCCATGACAGTGTTTCATGCAGGCCTATTTCATTGATCTGCACTGGGAAGGCCAAAAGGTCAGTGGTGGAAGCTAGAAAGTCTGTTCTAGTTGGATGAAGGATCTGTGACAGCAGGCTGAGGGATATGAACTGGAGCCAGGAAACCATGCTCAAAGTAAGAACCAGAGTCCTCTGGAAAATTATCACAGCCATCCTCAGTGACAGTGAGGTCCTAAGCTCTCCCAAGGATAGCAACTGCTAGACAGGGTATACCAGAGCTGAGCTTCTATCAGGAAAGCCAATGTGACAAGCTTCTTCAGGAGATTGAGCAGGACACCATCTTCTCCTCCAAAGCTAGGAAGCAATGCTCAAGGTGAGGACCAGAGCTCACCTAAAATCTACAGCCATCTTCAGTGACAACGAGATCCCTAACTCATCCTCCAGTGAGAAAAACAAGTTCACCAGGAAAGCCACCATGGCAAGGTTCTCCCGCAGAACAGTCCAAATGAACCAGAAGCTTCCACCAAGTCCCCAACAGTTCCAAATAGCTTCTCTAACAGCCTCTAACTTTTTCTGGAAACAATCCTCTGGTGGGCTCTCCACACTCAGCACCATGCTGATTCAGTTCAGCTGGGCATTACAATTGACTACCAGTTGTCAATCCACCACACTGCCCAAGTTCAATAATCTAGAAAGTGACCATGTGGGTTTTCAAGCAGTCCAGTATAGCTGCTGTGCTCATCTCTTAAATTCTGGTACACCTTGTCTAGCAGTGAGCTGACTTTCCAAAGAGACCTCTTGGTCTTAGCAGAAACATAGTGTGTCTCTTGTAGAATGATTCACAAAATTTGTTTTCCAGATCAACAACATCAGCATCATTGGAAAATGGATAGAAATGCAAATTTTCTATCTTCATTTTAGACTTAGAATAATAAATTCTTGAAGGGGAGCCCACAATCCATGCTGTTAAAACTCTTTGGGAGTTCTGATGAATCCTCAAGCTTGAAAATCATTGTGTGCTATATAGGGACAATAAAAATCAAATGAAAAAAGGATGCAAAATAGTCTAAGAGTCCATTCTCTCTGTTGGTTCTTCTCTCTGTCTGATCCTGCCCACTGACCTCCAGCTGTGTTACTTTCCATAGCTAAGTGTCACATGAGAAATGTAAAATTCCCTCTTGCACAATTCTGACATCGTCCACTCTAACCCTGAAGAATATTGTTCACGTGGCTTCATTATTTACAACTTGATGCTACCTCAAGGCAATACTTAGCAAATGAAGCCAAACATTCTGATTTTCTAGGCAGAACAAAAAGTCTTGAATTGAAATCTCAGCCTCAATACTTATGAACAACGTATCTTTGACCAAGTTCAAAATCAACTTTGTTTCACAAATTTTATCTACAAAACCAGGGGCACTATTACTGGCCACAAGTTTACCCTGTGTATTTAGTTAGAACATTAATTCAACCAAACATGAATTGAAAATATTCAGAGAAAAGATTAAACATATATAGACGTCTTACTATCACTTTCACAACAATGCCATTTAAAGTTTCTTTATATAATGTTTGCACTTTACTAGATATAAGAAATCCAGAGTTGATTGAAAGCAGACAGAAGTATATGTGTAGATTATATGCAAATGTTTGTCGTGTTTCTATGGGACTTTAGCATCTTTAGGTTTTGGTATCCTCTGGAATCCAGGAACCAATTCCTTACAAATATGCAGGAGTGACTCTGCTTTAATGTGTTGTAACATACCATCCCATAATCACATCATGGACCATAATATCAATTCTGTAAGATAAACTTGGATCCCTTCTCCATTTTAGTGATCAACAGTGGTTCACTACTTTGTCAACATTGCACAATTAATAAAAGATAAGACCAGACTGGAGCTGAGAAACCCAGTATGGTCTTCTCTCTATTGTGGAACCCTCACTCAAAGACATATAATTAGCAAGTGGATTAATTTGTTTTTTAAAAGGGAGTAAGACTTTTTGGTATCAGTGATAGATAAGGTCAGTACCCAGAGAATGACATTTGACTTTTCTAACCAGAGAATTACAGAAACTATCTCTCTCTAGTTTGCAGAGAAAAAAATATCTGGGACCAGCAGGGTCCAAGAGGTCTATAATGTGGAAGATGATGAAAGTTATTACAATTTCTGGGGTTATTATTTCAGCCCAAACTAAGGAACTTCTTAAGTGGGGAGAACAAAAACTATCTTCTTAAGTAAGTGCTTTAATATCCTGCAAGAGTTAACTGTGCAATAAGAGGAAGCTAAGGGCTTTCTAGAGTTGGATCCTGAGAAATAGCCATAAAGAGCTTAATTCCCAGAAGTCCTAGCTAAGCTATGGTTTCCAGGAAATCAATTCACAAAACAGCAGCTATAGCATTTATCAATCTTAGCTATATGTTTGGATCATCTGGGGAGATTCTAATTATCTTGATGCCCAAGATATACCAGAATAATTAAATCAGAATCACTAGAGGTGAGCACCAGGCACTAGAGTTTTCTTCATTCTACAAGATGAGTGATTATAGCTAAGATCAAAGCCACTTAAGTTAAACATGTTCCTCCTTTCTCTTCTTTTTCTCATTTCATATCTTCATTTCTTGCTTGCTTTATCCTTCTCATCCTTCTTTCCAGCCTTATTTAAGGAAAAGAACCTGTGGGGACATAGTATATAAGAAGTCATGCATTATAAAAATAACTAGTTTCTGTCTTTGTGTTAATTTTATGTAACTGGGTAGTACATTTGTGATTTAGAGGTTTAAACAACACTAACTTATTATCTAACTAATCTATAGTTCAGGACTCTCACATAGCATAAATGAATTCCTGTTCAGGGTATCAAAGAAAAGAAATAAAAGTGACAGCCAGATCGGATTGTTCTCTGGACATTCTGGGCAAACACTTACTCTGAAAATCTTTCAAGAGACCTAAATTCAGTTCTTGGAGTGGTTAGCACTAAAATCTCAGTTTCCTTGCAGGCAGCTGCTATCAGTATCAAGGTTTGCCTATAATCTTGACCATCTGGTGTTGCTTCCCTTGAAGCAGTGGTACATCAATACTTCTCCTATTTGAATATTTTATTTCTGCTTCTAGAATGAGTGGCATTTAAAGAGTTCAAAAGAGTAGGTCAGCATCATTTGGATGATCACCCTATTTTAAGGTCAAATGAATTGGAACCTAATCACAGCTGCAAAACACTCTTCCTAGCAAAACCTAGGTTTGAATTTGAATAACTGGTATAATTTTTGTACACAGAACAAAAATCTTGGATGTATCTTATAATTCAGCATACTCTACTAGTCTCCAAGGAGCTCACAAGTGTACAAAAAGACTTGGAAATTAAATAATGAATCAAAGCATTCAGACAAAGGTCTGCTCTCTAGAATTTAAAAAGAACTAAAAACCATTAGGGTCCTGTAATTTAAAGACCCAATCCAGAAATAGGCATCCGAGTTGAACACACGCTTCTCAGAGGATGAAATTAAAGAAGCGAATAAATATATGAAAAAATGCTCCACATCACTAGCCATCCATGAAATGAAAATTAAAACAACACTGAGATACCATCTCACCCCAGAAAGAATAGCTATCATAAACAACTCAACCAACAACAAATGTTGGAGAGGCTGTGGGGAAAAAGGAACCCTTTTCCACTGCTGGTGGGAATGTAGACTGGTGCAATCATAATGGAAATCATTGTGGAGACTCCTTCAAAAACTAGGACTGGAAATCCTATTTAAGCCAGCTATAATCCTACTGGGAATTTTCCTGGAGGAACTGAAAATGTCATATCAGAGTGATATATGTGTGCCTATGTTTATAGCAGCACAATTTGTGATAGCCAAATCTTGGAAACAACCAAGATGCCCATCACTGGAGGAATGGATGAAAAAGATGTGGTACTTTTATACAATGGAGTATTACTCAGCTATAAAGAATGATAAACTTTAAAAAAATGATAAACTTGAAGCATTTATATTTAAGTGGATGACACTTGAAGGTATACTCATAAGTAAAATAAAACAGACCTACATGTGTAAATATCATATAGTCTCCCTAGTATAAGTACTCAAAAGAAGAAATACAAATAGAAAGGTATAACACAATTAAAAGGAAAAAGAGAATTTGAGGATTATACAACTAAGAGAAGGCAAGGAGGAAAGCTAGGAAGCATGACAGGAGCAAAGCCATACATTTATATGCACAAGACGGGTAAGACAATGATCATGAGAAACATCAACAGGTTTTTCAAACTAGCAGTTAATTGTTAGGATTCCCACCCTGACTAACTAGATATACTGATACCTGTGCACCAAGCAACTGCACTG
>NW_004524633.1:7069988-7076706 GCF_000260255.1 Octodon degus
ATACCCTTCTCTGACAAAACTAAACAAAAAAGGGGATACAAATGAAGGACCATTTTGTATCTGTATATTCAAAACAGTTAGGATAGATATACAGCTACATTCTCTTAATTCAATTAATAAGATTTGTTCTAATAGTGTTTGTGGACAGGATATCATGTCTGCATCTTGTATAATGAATAACCTCTGAGAAAACAATGTGCAATGTATTTATCATTGAAACTGTCATACTGACAGGTTTTGAAACTGTCTCATTGCTATTTATTTTTAATGAATAGAAGAAATGGAAATAGTGTGGTTAATTAATAAGTGACTGTGCTCATTTATCCTCATATGGAAATTTGATTAGATTAAGAAATGTTTACCAGATAAGTAGAGTATTTTTTATTGTGTCTGAGTGGCATTTATGACTGAGTAGTATGTATGGTTTTAGCTTTTCCCTTCTTTGCTCACACCCTCTACTTCTTAGATGCCTTGAACTAAGTATCTGTGCTCTAGCATGCCATTCTCCTGTGTTGTTTCTTCCTAGGAGATAGCCAAGCATGGACTGAATCCCACAAAGCCATAAGCAAAATTAAAGATCTCTTACTTTATGTTGAAGATATTGTATATTGTGTCCCAGAAATGGGACACAGAAAATTCATACCAGAGAAGTGGAGTTCTTGCTTTGATTGTACTTGACCATGTAATTCTGAATCCTTTGCTTCGTGGGAAGTTTGGAAAGGTTTGGAGATTCAGGCTACAGAAGCCCTAGAATGTTGTAAGCAGAGCTCAATGAATAATTCTGATGAGAATTCAGAAGGTCCGAATGGTGAGAAGAATGTGGCCAATAAAGGCCATATTCATGAAGTTTCAGGTGGGAGCAAAGATTTTTCTGGAAGTTGGACTAGAGGCCACGCATGTTATATACTAGGAAAATGTTCCTATATTTAGCCATAACCTAAGACTTTAAAGATGGTGAGTTTATGGGTTGTGCACTACGGAGCAAATGTCAAGGCAGTCCAATATTTAACTTATTGCATAATTACTACTAGTTACTTTTGATAAAAAATGTATGAAAATCTGGAGCAAATATGCTGAATTCATACACGTACAATATTTGAGTGGCAATGGAATACTTATCTCTGACAAAACTAAACAAAAAGGGAGATACAATGAAGGACCATTTTGTAGTGAAAAAAATATGTATTTGTATATACAAAACAGTTAGGTTAGATATACATCTACTTTCTCTTAGTTCAATGAGAAGGAAGATTTGTACTAATAGTGTTTAGACAAAATATCATGTCTGTGTCTTGTACTATGGATAACTACTACGAAGACAACAATATGCAATGTATTAATTATTGTAACTGCCCTACTAACCTGTTTTGAAATTGTCTCATTGCTATTACTTTATCAATAAAATTAATTTAAAAGAAAAATATCTGAGTAAAATAATTTGAAAAACTTAAAGTTTGGCCCAGAAGAAACCATGTGTGAAGATGGGCCAAAGGAGATATAGCTGTTGAAGAGATTATCACCACCACAAAGAACCAAAGTCTAGGGATGGTGTTTAGAAATCATCAAGACCCCATGAATCTCAGGCCCAAAGGTGTGAAAACACAAGCCTTTCATCTGAGAAGAGATTTCCCCGGCTTCCTGCCACAGAGGGACTGCCTCAGGAATTGGTCCCAAACATTCACTTTATCATACTTGACCACATACTCAATCAGAGGCAGCTGCTGCCATTGTTCAAGGGGGTCTGGCTGCTGACCGAACAGGTAGCAGACCTTGGCATCATTTACATGATGTTACTCTGTAATTTCTTTTATTTATTTGTTACAGGGTCTACCTATGCAGTTCAGCCTCATAGTGATCCTCCTGTCTCAGCCTCCCCAGCACTGGGATTATAGGCATGTGTCATCATGCCCTGTTTCAGAACCAGCACAATGTGCTCAGGGTTATAGGGATGTAACGTGATACTGAGGATTGAACGCTGGTTCTTGCACTTGCCAGACAGGCACTTATACAACTGAGCTATCTCCCAAGCCTGATGCCACTTTTATCAGCATGCAAAATGCAAGAGTTGTAGGATCAGACAGGTTTCTACCAATATTTCAAAGGAAGGTCTGGGATGGGGGTGAACAGACAAGAAACCCTTGGGAAGGCAGCCTGTGAGAGTGAAACTGTATAAATGAAGGCAAAATGTATTGAAGAGACCAAGGATGAGATGCCAGGAATATGGAATGTCTACTAGGATGCTATAGGCTGTGAACTGAGCCATCCTAGCAGGGACCTTGTCAACCTCAACAAAGCACTAAAGGTGGGGTTACCCAAGCCCATTGGAACTTATGTATCACCACAATGCGTGCTGGATACTGGATATAGAGCTGCAGTACTTAACTTTTGCTCATCTAATTTTGGTATTGTTTTGGCATAATACTCTTCTAGCTCCCTATTCCTCCCTTTTGGAATGAGAATGTTTATCCTGTGATATGATACCTTAGGAGTACAAGTATGTATCTTGGTTTTTAAATTTTTGTGGGAGTTCACAGCTAAGAGTTTAGAAAAGCTGAATTTCAGAAGAGATTGACTTTAACTTTTTAGTAATGTTGGAACTATGAAGATTTTGGAGAGTGATTACTTTGTTTTGAATGTACATGGAATAATTGCATCACATAAGAGTAGAAATATTATCATGTCGCACTTATTTAGAAATTAAATATAGTGAAAAGAGATGTGTTCGGGTGGTAAGCTGAAAGGGGGTGGCTTGTGGCCATTAATCCTGTTGTCAACTTAATTGGAATAAAAAATGCTTAGTGGATTAGTAAAGCAAATTTTGGTTGTGTGGTGGGTCATAGTAGCATCACTTTGGGCACTTTTATCCCCTGGACCTTTCTCTAACCGCGATCCCCTGCCCTGCTCATCATCTGCAGTGAGCAGTTCTGCCTCCGACACCCTCCAGCATTCTGTTTCTGCCTTGGTGCCCACTACAGATGGACCAAATCTTCTAAAACCATGTACTACATTGTACCTCTCCTCCTTTAAACTCTGGGTGTTGTGTGCTGTGTCCCAGGGGTGGGACAGCTAATTACTATTAACAGTACGGAATATATGTAAGGGATCAGAACAAGCTTCATGGAAGAGGTGACACCTGAACTCATTCATTTTTTATTTTATTTCTATTTATTTATTGTGTTTTAGGGAATGATCTACAGGGTGTTCAGGGTCTCACTACTAGATCAGACTCATAGTGATTCTCCTGTTTATAGCCTCCCAAGTGCTGGGATTACAGGCGCATGTCACCATGCCCAGTCTCAATTGTTGTCTCAGTGCACCCCAGGGGCAGGACCTGTGGGGCAGGCCCAGGGATCGAACTCCCAGCCCCTGCATCTGCTTGCAGGCACTTTAATCCATTGAGGTATTTGGCCACCCATATTCATTCATTCTTTAAACAATTATGGGGAAATTGTATACAAGCAGGGTCTTCCACAAAGTGTGTACATACTTCAAGAAAAGAAAAATACATACTATTTTAATAGCACATTTATTGAGACATTCTAAAATTTATACATGTTATCTTTGGCCTCTACAATTATGAGAGGTGCTCAAAGTGGTGGCCATTAGCTTCTAGACATTTTTTTTTTCCCTCCAGATACGTACATAGAATTTTCTGGAAGGCTCTGAAGGGTACACTTGGGACAGAGCAATACAGCCAGAATTCTGCCTTTGTAGAATTTATAAGCTAACACAGTGGAGTCCAGTGTAGACAAGGCATGATGCTTCTGTAATTTGGAGGTCAGTAAGAGGAGATATGAGAGCAGAGAAGACTCATGAAGAAAGCTGAGTGCAAAAAGATTTCAGAGGCAGATGGATGCTTGTGGTTTGCATGGCAGGAGAACATGCCCAGCAAGGCAATGATCTGTGTGCCGGCCTCAGGTGTGTTTGTTAGTGAGTTCTATGTTACTGAGTTTGTTAGTTTGGTGGACAAAGAAGGGTCATGTGGGTAAGTAAAGGACTTGTAGGTTTTGTTATTTTGAGGGTTGAATGGAAAGCATTGGGTCCAGGTGCAGTTTCGGGTGGCTGGATCTATACAACAGCTATCATTTGTCAGCTCTGATCTTAGACTCACCCAAATAGTGAGACATGGTCCCCATCTCCCACAAATTTATTCTGCAGTAATGAAAGGGGTCCAATAAAGAGTTACAAAGAGTCTGAGGCCATGTCTGAGGTTGGTGGCACAAAGTAAGAAGTAACTTGGAATGAGTAGGTCTTCACTCAGAAGGGCAAGCCAGTCCTTGGAAGGTGTGACAAGGAGCACTGGTGTGAGAAGCTTCAGGATGGGCTTCTCACAGAGCCCTGTGAGATGAAGGATGCACAAACTCTGTTAAAGCCCTCTTGGTTCTGTCTTCCTTGATTCTTATCAGAGAAAATGTAGCCCTAACAACTAGGTTTGGTCTTAAGGTTGAACTGGCGATTCTGGTGCAGTTTTTAGTCTCAACTGGGTCAAGTCCACCTACCATCAGAAAAGTCTTTGTCATGGTGCCAAATGCTCACCCAGCTTTCGTGATGGAGAGTAGCTTTTCTCGGCACCACTGATCCTTGAGTAAATGTATTTCGGATGCCTCCCATGAAGAGTAGAGATCAGAAGGCAAGATCCACATTTTCCTATAGTCCCATAAACACTTTACCCCAATTAATTTTGAGTGAAGGAGTTAGTTCTGCTCTGAGCTGACAAGGCTTTGATTGCAAATGCTAAATTTCCAGAGGCTCCCGAGAGTTACTTGCTGTTCTCTGGCTCCGCGGGCTCTTCTTATCGGCTGTCTCAGAGCTTTGTGGTGCCTTGCATTTTGATGGCAAGAAGCCTTAAGGGAGACAATGCAGGTGTTTTTGGAATTTCAGGTGATTCAGCACCCCCAGGGACAGGAGGAACTGGCAATGACAATCTCTCCCTTTCCACCTGCCAGAAACCCAGAGACCACAGCAGCATCTTGCAAAGTCATGAATATGATGAATAGCTTCGTGCACACCAGGCAGCTTTCTTCCTGGAGTAATTCTGGCTGAGAAGATGCCTTATAAATGGAAAGCTCTAGTGTGAGCTCAGAAAACACTCACACATATTGCAATCTTGATGTATATAATTTACTAGCTTCTGTGAGTTCTACCAATTTTGTTTTAGTCCAAGGAACCGTCTTTATGGCAGAGTCGAAGTATTGCAAAGGGCCACTGCTGTATGTGAATTTTGACAGAAGTAGATAGCAATGCAGGGTGTGGTCAGCTTGTGCTGCAGTAACAAGATACTATACGGAATGGAATGCTATTTTCTCAGTTTCAGACTCTGGAATTCTGAGCTCTGAGTGACAGCAGGCTAGGGCTCTGAAAGGGACTCTTTTAATGTATTTGGTACAGGGTCTCACTATGCAACTCAGACTCATAGTGATCCTCCTGTTTTCAGGGTGCCCAGCCCTGAGATTACAGGCATGCACCACCAGGCCTGGTCCCCGTGGCCCGCTCAGCACACCCGCAAGGTAAGGCCAGCACCATGCACCCCTTTTATGATTTTATTTAATCTTGATCTCAAAGCCCTATCTTCAAATATGGTCACTGTTATGTTTTGTGTCTAGTTGTCTCCCCAAAACCTCATGCAGTCATGGGGCAGGGACTTCTAGAGTTTGAGATTAACTCATGATCCACTGGGATCATGGGTTTTAGTACTGCCAGGATATTGGGCGTGGGTACTTCCCCCATCCTGAGACAGATAGCTTGAATGCAATTTAAGAGAGACAGACTTCCACTCTGTTACCATTGTTGCTGCTACTCCTCCATTTTTTTCCTCTTACTCTTTGCCACCACTGTGAAAGGATGCTTTCTGCCCTGTGCCACTTTGCCATGGAGCCAGCTGAGTATGGACTGAAACCTCCAGTAACTGTGAGTTAAATAAATTTTTCCTTCCTTCATTTTTGGTGTCAGGTATTTGTCTCAGCAATGAGAGAAGAGTAACTCAGACAGTCACAATTTGAGTTAGAGTTTCAATCTCTGACTTTAGGTGTACACAGTCAGTCTATGGATGGAGATTACCTTATGGCATAGTTTCTTTCTTGTTGGGACAAAATACCCAGAACCCACAAGTTAAAGAAGGAAACATTTATTTTAGCTCACGTTTTATAAAGATTTCAGTCAATTGGCTCCAAGGCAGGGCAGCATGGTAGAAAAGAAACAGTTGATGGCAGTGTAGGCAAGCCAAGGGCAGCAACTTCCCCCACCTTTCCCTTTTATTCCATCCAGGGTCCAGGGCTACTGGTTGGTGCCACCACACAGGGTGGGCCTTCCCATTCTCCACACTCAGAACTGTGCTAAGCCACCCAGTGAACTAACCCAGTGTTGCATGCCCTTGGTCAAGTATCACACACCCATAATTCAGCTACTCCAAAAGCCCCACTTATGAATGTGTGAAGCTGTATGGGGACATCAAAGTAGAAGCCATAAGGGGCTGGGGAGATGGCTCAATGGAATAAGTGCTTCCCTAGCAAGCACAAGGGTCTGAGTTCAATCCCTGATTGCGCAAAAAAAAAAAAAAAAAAAAAAAAAGAAGAAGCCATAACACCTCAGTAGAGCTTTGTTGACTAATTAAGGGTGTTTGGGTGCCCCACTTTTGCAGAACAGGAAAAGAAGAAGCAAGATTGAAAAAAGGAAGAAGGTGGCTAGACGGCAACCTCACAGAAGGTGTCAGAGAAGCTGG
>NW_004524633.1:7076806-7080953 GCF_000260255.1 Octodon degus
AATGGAATAAGTGCTTCCCTAGCAAGCACAAGGGTCTGAGCACAAGGGCCTGAGTTCAAAAAAAAAAAAAAAAAAAAAAAAAAGTAGAAGCCATAACACCTCAGTAGAGGCTTATTGATTATTAAAGGGTGTTTGGGTTCCCCACTTTTGCAGAACAGGAAAAGAAGAAGCAAGATTGAAAAAAGGAAGAAGGTGGCTAGACGGCAACCTCACAGAAGGTGTCAGAGAAGCTGGAGAAGGTCATGGGGAGCCAGTCATTCTATGTGGGCTGCCCATAATGAGACTTCTACTATCTTCTCTTTGATGATCTCTGTATGTTCAAGATGCACAAATAGCTTCTGCTCGCATTCCATAGTGATGTGGCTAACGTTTTCCAGTTTCTTGGTATAGATTAGGGTGTGTTTGGGGAAGGGGAATGCAGACAAAAAGATTATGATTCCGAAATCAATCTAGGGGTAAGAGGATAAGGTATTCAAAATCTTTTAGTTTTATGTGAAATTGCAGAATTTATCAGCGTCTAAAATATACACTTATTTGAGTGATTTTGTTTCTAACCATTGCACCAATCTTTAAATTTTTAAACTCTTGGCTGGCAGAATTAGGCATAGTGACTACTCCTGTTGTTCAACTCTCAGCAAGATATTATTTTCATTGAGAAAGTATTTCCAGCACCTTTCCCTTCATCTATCTAGCCAGGACAACTCTTTTGACCTTGAGGTTATCTTACTTTTACAAATGAAAACTTCATGGAATGATCTTTTGTGATTGTGCTCCGCGTCTATTTGTATAGCTCCGCAAGCGTAATTCCTGGATGGTGACAGTGCAGTGGGTGTGTGCGCACGTGATGACTAAGGCTGCTTAGTCATCATTCTATCATTCGTGTCGCTGCTTGCACACAGCATTTAAATGAATAAGTGGATGGATGAACGCTAACATATGGTATTAATAAGATATTTGGGAGTTGTTTAGTTTTTATGAGTTGGTGTCCACAGTGTCCTTGTCTGTATAAAAACATGGGTCACTTTTCAATTGCTCCTTTAAAGAGATTATTACCTGGAATAGTTATTGTCACATTTTCCCTCCGATGTTCACTTTGGGGACAACATCTCAGGATCTCTCTTCCTGGCATACATTAACATTAATTTGTAATCATGAAAATGACAGTGATCTTAATTTGCTCTTCACAGTCTCTGACAACCTGTGAGGAGGTTCTCACAGGGAGATGCACAGAGCAATCTTCATGTTCCTTTACTCAAGAGCAGTGCTCTACCATATATCCTTCTTGATACAGAAGGAGACATACTCCCCTCATTGATCACAGGCTCTAAGTTCATTTTTCTTTTCAATATATTCATAGCTAGACCACTCAAATGTCCAATATTCTTTTTCTGTTTCAAAATTAAAGGAAACACAGCCTCTATGACTTATTAAGAACACTCATGGAGGTTGTGTGATTAATTGTCTTACAAAAGACTATGTCTATCTTTTATGACTATCAATATTGTGGTCCCAGGAAGTTATTGCAAATGTGTACCATGGCTTTTTCTATTCCTACATTTTTCCCCACTGGATATATCATGAGTTGTGTGATAATTATTACTATGAAACCTAAGATTCAAGATTCTTCTTAGCATAATATTTTAAGGAGTTTCTCTCATGTACCATGCTAATATGTGACATGAAGCTCTCTTTCCAGCAGGGTTATAGCTCAGCAACCCAGAACCTGCCTGGCAAGTGCATGGTCCTGAGTGCAAGTCTCAGAACAACAACAAAAAAATTTTTAAAAGAGAAAAGAAAACTCTTCTTCTATTCTTGTTCTAAGAGAAAACATGATTCAGTTGGGCAAAACTTTAGGAACCCATCAGAAAGATAACAGATTTAAGGAACAGCATAAATTCATGGCTCGATGGACTAAATACATCCACATTTATTTTTTGTATTTAGTAGAGGGTCTACAGGGTCTCACTACATAGATTGGACTTGTAGTGATCCTCCTGTTTTCAGCCTCCCAAATGCTGGAATTACAGGTGTGCCACCATGCCCAGGCTCAATCGCCTTCTCAGCACACCCCAGGGGCGGGGCCAGCACTGCACACCAGGGATTGAATTCTGGCTGCTTTGCTAAGCAGGCACTTTAGTCTGCAGAGCTATCAGGCTGGCCTTTTTCTTTCTTTTTTTTGTTTGTTTGTTTGGTTTTTTTTTTTTTGTTGTTGTTGTTTTGTTTTGGTACTGGAGATTGAATTCAGGACTCTGCATTTGCCAGGCAAGTATTTATTCTACTGAGCTGTCCCCCTGGCTTCAGAAGGATTGATTGATTGATTGATTGATTGATTGATTGATTTTGGCTGGCCCAGGATGCGTTAAGGGCAGGTCTGGAAAGGCAAGAAGATCTGGGGATTGAATCACAATATCCTGAGCCTGAGTACCTTTTCCACATGTGAATTTCAACCTGAGAGCATTTATGCAGTGGATATTTACGAAATCTCTGTGGCATGAGTGAGTCAGACATTTTCTATCATTGTGCGGCTTCAAAAACAAGACTAAGAGATATTGTGGCACTTACTTGGGATGAAGAAGCTCATAACAAAAAAACATTGAACTTCCAATTCCAAATTATTTTCATTTTCAATACAACCATGGTGCATTTCAGTGTTTTGCTATTCTCCTAATTGACTGGTATATAAAGGAAAAAGTTTTCTAAGGTTAAAATACACGATGTGCCAAGCTTCCCTGTCCCTGATAAGCTACCAATTAAAAGCCTCATTCTCAAATGAACTTTATCCAAGACAACTGAAAAGGTCTTCTGACTCAGAGAGGAAAGCTGGTTGTTTTCCAAAGCTATTGTCAAAATATTGGCTGATTATTATCGTTCTGGTAAACAAACTGCTCCAAAGCTCCTTCGAGAAAGAAAGCAGACAGCAAGGCTCTGCTTACTTAGCACAATCACTCCACGAAGGAGGCAGGGCTGAGTCTCAGTCCCCTGTCCAGCTCCGTGTCCCGCAGGTCACCCCACCACCAAGTCCTCCAGCCCTTCTGCACAGGTTCAGCACCAATGGGTCTGTCTGCAGAGTTTTTGTGAGATTGCAGAACCTGAATTATTTTATCAGTATGAAAAATAAGTGGATATGAGTCCAGAGGCTGAGAACTGTGGATCAGAGTACAAGGTTTCTAAAATAAACTTGTGCATGCGTGCTCGTGTGTGTAACAGAAATTGAATGATCTTGAAGCAGAACATGATGCTCACTAGATCTGGAGAGACTTCTCACTTTATATGTGTCACTTGTAGGTAGTTAGCTTAGAAAAACAAATGTAAAATCATTCAAGAAAAAGAAAATTAAAATTTCATCAGCAATCCATAATTATATGCATCTAATATTAAAACAAAATATCTAGAGTAATTAGTTAAAGATAAACCATTGCTTTAGATACACTGAGCAACAGAAGCAATCCAGACCAAAAGGATGCAAAACTCAGAGTCCTAAGTAACAAAAGCATAAAATATAAGATGAAGTCTGAATTTTACTTGCACTTTTATTAATCAAGTCTTCCGCCAGTTTTGTAGTATTGTGACCAGGACCTACTTTGCATAAATAATTTCTCCTTCTGCTTCATGAAGTCCATAACTTTAATTTACATCCTCAGTCCTATTCAGACAAAGTGAAACTCCATGAAAGCCAATATAGTACCAGGATTCTTGGGACCCAGGTGTTAGGGCTGAGTTTAAAAAGCGTGCTGTTGACTGCACTTAGATTGGACACTGAGAAATATAAAAAGACACTGCTTTCCATATCTGCTACCATTGATGTAAAAAACTTGTGAATAAAGCAGTGCCTATGATGGTGCCTCATTTTCTGTACCTGCCATTGCTGAATGCATATGAAAGATTCCATACTAGCCAGCATCCATATCTAGGACATAAGAAAGATGAGTTCCTGTTTATTTGTTCTTTGTCCTCCATACTTCTCAAAAATGTGAAACACTTCTTCCTCTTGCATTTGCATGTGTTACACAGGTATTTTTGGTCTTCTAGAATTTCTAATGCATGTCATATTATCAGTATTACATGATAATTTTGCAAAAAATCAGGAGGAACATATGGTTAAAGAATTTATGGATAGAACTGGAATTTGAATTTTGTCTCAGTTATT
>NW_004524633.1:7081053-7081718 GCF_000260255.1 Octodon degus
TTTTTTTATTTTTTAATTTTTTCATCATATTCTGTAGGGACTTAAAGTTTAGTATATCAATACTTTATGGAAAATACCTGTTCCATGTTATGCCTAAGATGTTTGATATTCAGAGAGATAGTATGGTTAAACCAAACTGCCTATGTTGTAGAGTAATAATAAGGTTCTCTTCTGGAGGGTTAACAACCTAAGTTTTCAGACCAAAAAACACAGAAAAAGTAGGGCTGCAAGGTCAGCTAACATTTTGGTCCTAGCCTTTCAAGGTCCGTGAAGACTCAGGACATAGGAGAATCTATAGTGTAACATCATGTAACTCAGTTGTGTCCCAAATTTTCTGATGAAGGAGATTATGGGGCCACAGAGAAATGGGATTGATGATGGAGAGTGTGCCTAAGGAGAGTCACATGGAGAGAAAACATTTTCTCAGGCTTTCACAGAGAGCAAATTGGTCAAGCAATGGCTGTGACTCATCCACATGGCTGACACTGACAAAGGATCTACAAAATGTGGTACAGGGTTTCAGGATAAATTCTGAGGGGATTTGACTGAACTTGTCAGATACAAAAGTTACATCTTATTATATATATCTTGCTTTATCTTTGTCTTAACCATCCAGCAGAAAGGTGTAAAAATGAGGTATAAGTGGTGAAGCTATGTTGGTGTGC
>NW_004524633.1:7081818-7084351 GCF_000260255.1 Octodon degus
AAATAAGTGGATATGAGTCCAGAGGCTGAGAACTGTGGATCAGAGTACAAGGTTTCTAAAATAAACTTGTGCATGCGTGCTCGTGTGTGTAACAGAAATTGAATGATCTTGAAGCAGAACATGATGCTCACTAGATCTGGAGAGACTTCTCACTTTATATGTGTCACTTGTAGGTAGTTAGCTTAGAAAAACAAATGTAAAATCATTCAAGAAAAAGAAAATTAAAATTTCATCAGCAATCCATAATTATATGCATCTAATATTAAAACAAAATATCTAGAGTAATTAGTTAAAGATAAACCATTGCTTTAGATACACTGAGCAACAGAAGCAATCCAGACCAAAAGGATGCAAAACTCAGACTCCTAAGTAACAAAAGCATAAAATATAAGATGAAGTCTGAATTTTACTTGCACTTTTATTAATCAAGTCTTCCGCCAGTTTTGTAGTATTGTGACCAGGACCTACTTTGCATAAATAATTTCTCCTTCTGCTTCATGAAGTCCATAACTTTAATTTACATCCTCAGTCCTATTCAGACAAAGTGAAACTCCATGAAAGCCAATATAGTACCAGGATTCTTGGGACCCAGGTGTTAGGGCTGAGTTTAAAAAGAGTGCTGTTGACTGCACTTAGATTGGACACTGAGAAATATAAAAAGACACTGCTTTCCATATCTGCTACCATTGATGTAAAAAACTTGTGAATAAAGCAGTGCCTATGATGGTGCCTCATTTTCTGTACCTGCCATTGCTGAATGCATATGAAAGATTCCATACTAGCCAGCATCCATATCTAGGACATAAGAAAGATGAGTTCCTGTTTATTTGTTCTTTGTCCTCCATACTTCTCAAAAATGTGAAACACTTCTTCCTCTTGCATTTGCATGTGTTACACAGGTATTTTTGGTCTTCTAGAATTTCTAATGCATGTCATATTATCAGTATTACATGATAATTTTGCAAAAAATCAGGAGGAACATATGGTTAAAGAATTTATGGATAGAACTGGAATTTGAATTTTGTCTCAGTTATTCTGTTCAGACTCTGCTCATGAACTAGGTATTATCATAGTATAATATGTACGTACTTTGAAATCAGAAATAGCTACTGATTTTAAAAGATAGCTTAGATCATCAAATCTAACTCACAGAAGCAAGATATCTTCATACTTAACTTTTTAATAATAAGAGAGGAGACGAGTGATAGTAAAATACCAAAAAGTGTTCCCTTTCCCCTTAGAAAGTTTTGATATGACCAATATAGCTTCTTAGGTCCATGAGAATTTATTTTGCTTTTGATTAAATGTGTGAGGTTCTAATCAAGACATTTCTTGCCATTCTTTTTATAAAATTGCTTCTACTGATACTCCATTTATGATAACTGCTACGTGACATCTTCCAGTGGACTATGCCCCATGTGGTGATGAAATCCTGGGTTACACAAGATTAAGAAACCCAGACAGAGCAGATATCTTTGACTGAGAGCACCTATATAGAAGGACTCTGTGTGTGAGAGTGCGTGCGTGCGTGCGTGCGTGCGTGCGTGCGTGTGTGTGCTCGTGTGCATGTTATCTTTCTGCTAGAAGATTTAAAAAGAGATTTTGAGCAAGGCCTTATGTTCTTTTCCCAGTAGAGAGAAAAATGCACAGACAGTGTGAGCTAGTTTCTGGCCTTTGCTTTCTCATGAGCTGAAGCCCTTACTTTATTACTTGCCCACTAATTGTGACTTTTCTGGAGACCTTGGCCAACTTGCTATCAACTGTAACCAGTTTTAAGGCCTCTGATATCCATCATACAAATTACGTTCTTTTATGTCATGAGTAAACAATGAGAATAACAAAATGTACTTGTCAGTGTCTCTCTCCGGGATGTCACACCAAGAACTGCACACACCTTTCCCAGACACATACATTTCACTTCCCAGTAACAACGAAAGCACAAGATGAAGAACAGATAATTGCATGAGAAGAAGAACAGCTTCTGTGAGAAATTTTGTATCTAGAGAAAGGGTAGCAGCTCACTTGCACTTACTTCTATGACTAATGAAAACCACACCTATGGAAAATAAGACAATAGAGTTGTATTTCAATACTCTCTCTGCCAGTTCTTTTTAACCCAAGATAAACTGCATTTTAAAGCCAGGAAAGGCTTTACCTTCAAATGAAAAAAAAATCAGAGCATTGTTTCTGTGCTAAAAACAAGAGAAAAAAGAACCAATAAAAACCCTGGCATTTCTGGAGTTCACTGCAGAGTTGACATTGTGAAACAAAGAGGTTGCTGGAAACAAAAACAGACAGATCTCTCCAAGACCTGTATCACCTGTTAGAATGGAGAAGCCTCCCTCAGTGCCAGAAACCAGTTTGATCTAAAATTTTAAAAATGCTTCAGCCAATATACTGGAATGCAGACTTACATTATGTCCTTGCCTTCCAAAAGCAGAGTGCAAAGTGGGATTATTCCATTAAGAAATTTGCTAGTAAGACTATTGTTTAATAAAAAATGGAAAAGATGGAGAGATGATGAAGTGCTAAA
>NW_004524633.1:7084526-7089448 GCF_000260255.1 Octodon degus
CAGACACAGACACAGACACAGACACAGACACAGACACAGACACAGACACAGACACAGACACAGAAACAGAAACAGCATTTCACGGCTAAGTATTTGTTTCTTTTCACAACCTGAGTCTTATGATGCCAAGTTCATGCTTCATGATACATTTTCATCTTTTATTCCCATAGCCTCTGCCTTAGACTTTTCACAAGGTTGTTTCTTATTAAATGTTGAATGAATAAACAGCTGAATAAATGTTCTACCCTTGGGTATTGTGTTATGCTGACCTATTTGTGCATTCTTAGCAGACTAGCTTTTCTCTGGAGAGAGTACAGTATGTTCCAGTATTTATGTGAATTGGACAAGTTGCAAACAATAATTTTTATATGATTTAGAGACAAGTAGAGATATTAAATATGAAAACAGCAAATAATTTATTTATAATTCATATATGATTTTGGGAAAAGCATAACATACTTACTTTCTGAGATCAGAATCTAGAAACTTATATGAACACCCATGAAGGCATTCTGCTGCCTAACAACTGTGATGTTCCTAACACTAGTTTAGAAAAAAATATTCTGGGAGTCCCAAGTTTCTTGTTACCTTGGCAACCACAGGTAGAGCACAACCATGATAGGGTTGACTCACTAAATCCCTTTCTAAATCCTCTCAAAGATTTAGTGCTTTTAGCTTATCCAATCTACCTCTGGAGCTCTTGTTCCTGTAAAGGACTTAGAAAAACCCTTTGATTGGAATCTGAAATGATTTCTCTGGATCACTGATGAACTTTTACTAAACCTGATCCTTTGAACACTCATCAAACTAAAGATTGAGTTTCATTTACCAATGGCAAATCACAGCATCCTAACCAGATCTTGGATATTTGTAGTTAGTAGATGTGGGCCACAGAAATGGAAAGTCCCCCAAGACTTCAGCCAAAGAGAGATTCACTTGGCCTTGCTATGGCCTACTGGAGGCCAGCAGGTCTTCTGGACAATCAAAACAAACACAGAAGGAAGTGTTCATTTGAACTCACTGGGCTTACTGGTATCCAAAGGCCACCTCTAAGTCTGTCGTTTTCGATCTGCACACTGTTGAGCATATGGGGCACACGGCTTTGCTTAGGACTAACATCACACAGTGTTGACCTTCTAATGTGTCCCCACACAGTGACAGGACCAGGCAGGGCTTTGACTTTGTTTCTGAGGGTGCCGAACCCATTTGAGAGGGGTTTTGTACTTGTGCTTAATGGCCTGCCAAAGGCTACCCTTGTGAGTGTCATCACTTTTACCGTAAAGTGCTAAGAATATGAATTTAAGGGGAGCACAGTCATTCAGGACACAATAAAATAAAGAGGATATACAGTCCACTGAAGTAGATCATTCAGGATGCAAAGCAGATGTGCTGGGAAGATAGACATTCAGCTGTGGCTCTTCACACAGTGTGTACCTTCCTGTGTGAGATGCTCTTAAACATAGTTTAAATTAGCCACAGTGATTCATACCTGTAATCTCAGCACTCAAGAGACTGAGGCAGAGGGAACTTCAGTTTCCAGCCAGCCTAGATTGCAAAGTGAGAATCTGACTAAAAACAAATCAGATTTAATTGGCTGATAGTCCCATTACATAAAAGTATCATAAAGTTATGGAACAATCTTTGAATGGAAAAGTAGACCTAGACATTTAACAGCTGGCATATAAAGTGTTTTACTAAAAAACTTCTGAGCTAGAGAGGATGTTGGCACCCATAGTATTTTTCTGAGGTTGAATCAGTTGGTGTTTGCTAAGGAAAACAGAACTCACAACACATTGTAAATAATAAAAGTTTTACATACTACTGCAGGCTTCTATAATATACTTCTGGTGGAAGGAAGGCATGAGAACCAATGAAAAATTGTCTGAAAATTCAGAAGAGAAAAGACTACAAAGAAGGTGCAATCAATCTTAATTCCTTGTTCCATCTTTTTTTATATATATATATTTTTAGGAAAGGGTCTACAGGGTGTTCAGGGTCTTACTACTAGATTGGACTCATAGTGATTCTCCTGCTTATAGCCTCCCAAGTGCTAGGATTACAGGTGGGCGCCACCATGCCCAGTCTCAATTGCTGTCTCAGCCCACCTCTGGGGCAGGGCCGGCACTGCGAGCCTGGGGATCGAACCCCCAGGCCCTGCCCCTGCTTGCAGGTGCTTTAATCCACTGAGCTATTTGTCTGGCCCTTTCCTTGTTAAATATGGTTGGATAGCTTTGAGAATACAATTGCTACCTGCTAGCAAAAGCTGAGATCTGCTATCTTTTTGGTTCATGTGCCTGTCCACTGTTTCTTCTGAAAAATAATGACTATTCCTTTTCCTTCTCCTTCCAAATACCAACTTTATCCAAGAAAGTTCCCCATGTGATCTAAGAAATGTTCTTCATAAGCATTTAATCACTGTAGTGAAAGGAACTTGGAACGGTGAGTATGATATTGTCTTCAAATGCTGTCTGGTAGCTATGTGACTTGTTTTACTCTCAGGCTCTTTCAAAGATATAAAACAACTCCATAACTGCTTCTGCCTTCGTGTTCTCTGACATGCAAACCTCATGGACCACTTTTCTTTGCCCTGTGCCTCACAAACACACATTTTCTTGTACTCTTGTTCAATATGAATATGTAATATTCATTGAATTTTTTATTTTTTCATGTAATTCAAATGTGTTTAATATTTCTTAGCATGGCTTGTGTTGCTAAAGATTATGCTTTTAAAGAAAAACTGTATGACTTCTTTCCTGGTTCTGATAAGGTTATTTAAAACTGTACTCATCAAACATCAAACCAGGCCTTAGTTTTACAGGAGGGTAGAAGCACTGTCTGAAGGAGCCCAGTTATCACTTGATCTCAGTGTTTCGCTCAATGTGTAAAACTCTCATAACGTCTCAAACAGCTTTTCATTACCATTGTCTCCATAATAAGGTGAGGCTTTCTCCCATTTTCCCTTCTCAAATCAAATACTTATGCATTCCATATGTAGAATTTGTCCTTTAGTAATGCATAGCAGTTGAATAATCCTTGCTGAATGAAATGCATGGAGTCATGATCCCACTTTACTAAGATAATTGATTACTTTTTTATAGTCTGAAAAATTCACAGTTCATCTTTCAGACATATAATGATCACCTGCTTTAATTGCATCACCCAAGAAGGGAAACCAAGGTTATCACCTTGCAGGCAATTCAGATATTTGGAAGCAGCTTTCTATTAGCTGCTCATAGCACTGTTAAAATGCAGGGAAAACTTAATGAGAGTAAGATTATTTTACTAGTAGATAAGTCAATCACAATTCTCACTTACGACAAACTTCAATGTACTACCCAGTGTTTTTTTTACCATATATGTCTCAATATTGGTCAAAAGACATCATTAAATATCTTGTTGAAATTAGTTATTTTAAAATATTTTACTGAAATATAAATAACATGAAAGATATAGATATTAAATGCTACCATGGTATGAATTTTGACAGGTGCTATTGTCTGTACACTGCCTATCATGCGCACACCTCTTATCAAGACAAATACATTTAAATCAATCACAACGTTTATTTGTATCTCATTTTCATATAGCACCATTTGTGCTACATCCTTATTATGATTCCATGAGTATATTATAATTTTGTTTATTCATTTTCCTGTAAACAGGCATTTGCTCTTCTTTTGATTGGTATACTAAGCACAAAACTGCAGTAAGAATTCTTTTACAAGAATTTTCCTGACTCACACATTCATGTTTCTCCCTCTCTGTCTGTCTGTCTGTCTGTCTGTCTGTCTGTCTGTCTGTCTGTCTCTGTCTCTCTCTCTTTGTCTTTCTCTCTCAATCAATATAGTAGGAAAGCAGTTTATAGCGAACTATACCCCTATACTGTATTTGTATCACTTGAATAAATACTTAGGGTCATAGAATAGTTGTATGTAGTGTGGTTAAAATGAATGGTGAATATTTAGATAAAAGATTGAAAATTTCATTATAATAAAAGACAGTGTCATTAATTCTCCACAAAGCAGTTCTACCTTGAACATATCCTAACATTTCTTTTTCTTTTCTTTCTTTCTTTCTTTCTTTCTCTTTTCTTTCTTTCTTTCTTTCTTTCTTTCTTTCTTTCTTTCTTTCTTTCTTTCTTTCTTTCTTTCTTTCTTTCTTTCTTTCTTTCATTTTTTTTTGTACCAGGGATTGAACTCAGGACTCTGTGCTGGCCAGGCAAGCACTTATTCTACTGAGCTATCTCCCTGGACCCCTTATCCTAACATTTCTACCTTGAACATATCCTATTTTTCTTGCCAGTTTCTGAAGCAGTTCTACAAGTCTTGTTTTGTGAGTGCCTTTTTGTGATTGCCTCTAGTTTCTGAATTGGTTCAAAGAATTTATAGCAATTTCTTTCAAATAAAAATGTTATAATGTGTTCTCTCTATCTCATTCACTGAATTTAGCACTGTGTGATTTCTGGTTCTTCCACAAAGAGAAAATGATCATGAAAGATAAATGTGTTGAACTGATTCAGGACATTTAGGCAACAACAATCACACAACTAAAAATATGAAAAGGGACTTCTAGAACTGCTTCTGGAAGGGGCAAGAATGCTGCTATATGGGTGTTCAAACTCTCTAGAGATGAATGGTGATGTGCCTTTTACATTTTTAAAATTAAGCATTCATTATATTTTGTGTACACATCTCATAGGTAATTTTTAAAGCATATTTACACTATTACAAACTTTTGTGACATTTTTTCTTATATTTTCTTTCTTTTTCTTTTTTTGGGGGGGTTTTGCAATTTTTTTTTCAACAAATAATACACTGCATATATACTTCTTAGTGGTTAATTGCTGTACAAGATGCGGACTTGTGATCCTATTTACAAACACCATTAGAACAAATCATTCTATTCATTAACAGAATGTAACT
>NW_004524633.1:7095423-7096049 GCF_000260255.1 Octodon degus
AACATTTTCTTCCTACTTCCCAATATCTACTATGCATTGTCTTCATTCACACTCATAGTTTTGTATCACATTCGATAATTTGCTTACACATTTTCTCATTATTACCTTTCAATAAGCAGATATTTAAAATGTTTAAATCAGTGTAATTTATTAGTTTGTATTGGTAATTATCCTTAGATAACCTCTTATACAACCCTAGGGTCATGCTACCCACACTTAGCCTGAACTTATCCAATGTTCATGCCCAGAAATATGTCAAGCCAACCAGTGGATTAATTTAATAATCACACATCCTTAATCCCAACATCAAACTCTTCATCTAACCATCTTTGAAAAGCTGTGCTTATGACTTCATGAGGCTTTGAGGGGACATCTACACACAAGCCATGGTACTTACTGTAAAGTCTGGAAAATACTATCTTATGTTTTCCTCTAAAATATTTAAAATTTTTGCTCTTTTTGTTCCATCTATGAAATCTTAATTTGTATTTTTTCAGAAATCTTATTAATATTTTCTGAAAAAAATCCATATACATAAAATTTATTGGGACCACTGAGATGGTTCATCAGTCTAAAGCACCTGCTTAGGCAAGCTTAGGCAACCACAGGGACTGCAGTTCGATCCC
>NW_004524633.1:7097149-7109737 GCF_000260255.1 Octodon degus
TATATATATATATATACAAAATAGTTAGGATAGATATACAGCTACTTTCTTTTAGTTCAATAAGAAGAAAGATTTGTACTTATAGTGTTTAGACAAAATATCATGTCTGCATCTTATAATATGAATGACTACTATGAAGACAATATACAATGTATCAATTATTATAACTATCCTACTAGCCTGTTTTGAAATTGTTTCATTGTTATTTCTTTCTCAATAAAATTAGTATTAAACACTACATTAGTTATTCAAGACTGATTTTCCACTTAGATTTTAGTCTTAGGATGTGAAATTTTTAAAATTGAGGTGAAAGATTACATTCAATCAACATATCAATATGGAGGGCATTCATACCCTAGTTTCAATGGGTCATTTGATTGATGAACATATTATCACTATATAATTTATATAGATTTCCTAGGCATTGAGAAAGAAACAAGTATTGAGATACTTCAGTAATATTCTCAAAAAACTAATTATTGTGTTTGTGATTATAAATGCTTTTTAAAAATTATTGCTATATAATTTTTAAAATTCATTTTTTATTTAATTGAGAATCGATAACCTTCCTATATCTCCTGCTAGATTCAGTATTTTTGCACCTTCCTTAAGAGTATAGACACTATGTGTTCTATTCAATAGTTTTACTTCTGCCTTTCTAGTCTACAAAACTTTTAATTATTTTTCATGCTCGCTTCTCTGGCAAGAACCCTCAGAACAGTGCTGTGTACAAGAGGCAAGAAAGGGTATTTTTCTCACCTGAAGAACATGTACAGTTGTTTAGTCTTTTCCCATTTACTTAGGTGCCAGGTATATTGCCTGTCTTCTATCAAGTTTAAGGAGATTCTATTCATGGTTCCTATGTATATTAACATGAGTCATTACTGAATCATATTACAGAATCCCTGATAGAACAAAAAGAAAGAGGAATTTGCCCTATGTGCTTCCTGCTTGCCTGAGCAGAGGCGTGGATCTTCCTCTTGAACTGGGGCTTATGGCTGCAGTTGCACTGGTTTGTGGGCCTTTGAACTTAGAGTCAAATTACTCTACTGTATTTCCTGTGTCTCCAGTTTGAAGTTGAAAGGCTGGGGCGGGGGAGTTCTGGGCTTCTATAATTAGGTAAAATCACCCCTCTCTCCCCATCCCTATCTTCCCTACCTTCTATAGAGATGGACAGAGAGTAAGTGTATATCTATAATCTATTGCTTGTTTATTGGTCTTGGTTCTGTATAGCCCCTGAGTAGAGCATGAGCTTGTACTTTAGGTGTCTTGTGCAAACAATGCTTAAACTTCAGTATTATTTCTATATCTATCTTGCTTCTCTGATTCTTATTGGACTATATAGTTCATTTTCCTTTAGCTTTACCATTTATATTACTAGCGTGTGTTTCATTATCTGGTTTGATTTTTGTTCAATTTCTCTTCCCCTTCCACCTTCCCTTCTGAGTTTTTTTTTTTTTTCACAATTTGGTTTATTTCTTCTGTTGGCTTACTAAATATATGGAATTTTCTGTTTGTTATATTTTGCCAGTTGTTTTAAAGATCATCCTTAACTTTTCACAGTTTACCATGAAGTAATATTATCCATTAATATTTTTGAAAAATGGAGTCTTTGTATCCTTTATAGTCATCCTGAACTTTAATTTCTCTGTCATTTCCACATGATTTAAAGGATTCTGATTCTTGCTCTGCCCACAGAGCCAGGCCAGGAAACACTATACAGTCAAGTTTAATTCTAGTAAGCCAGTAGACTGAGGTCCTTGTAGCTGGCATTTGCTAGGATCTGTACTTGTGTGCTCCCCTGTATAAAAACAACATTCACCTAAAATATGTCAAATGTTAGAGTAATTTGACAATTTAAGATTAAGGTAAAACTATGCACAACTATTGGAGTTTAAGTTTTTAAGCTACTTGCTGAGTCCACAGCAGTTAAAAGTTACTTAACATAATTGTAAAAAAAAAAAAAATTCCATAACACAGCTTATACAGCTGTCATTCACTATGAGTGAAATATACTTATGGACTAGAATTATTTAGACCTAAAAATGCACTCCAGGTGTCCAAAGTGATCCCAGGTGGCATTTTGGGAAGACAACTGTGTCATGGATGCCAGCCTCGTCGATGAGTCAGTTCACTGATGAGTTCATAAGTGAGGGTGTTGTTAGGAGGTGGCGACCAGTTGGGGGAGGTGGGCAACTGGAAGCACGGCCTTGGAGGCCCTTCTCTCCCTCTGATTCTCTTCCTAGCTTCTCTACTTCCGGGCTGCTGTGGATTGAGCAGCTGTCCTCTGCACGCCCCTCTGCCACGCTCTGCTGCAGTGGAGCCAGGTGACAATGGACTGCGTCTTCTGAGACTGTGAGCCAAGTGAAGTCAGTTTCAGGTTTCATGGGTCAAGTGTTTCATTCTAGGAACCAAGAGGCTAGCCCATGCACGGACAATGTTTCCTAAAGGATCACAGAAGCCTAAAGTCACCTGGCTGCTTAGGCCAGGGGCTCCAGGCTTTCTACACGATTTGTGGTGTCAAACTTACTATTTTGTTTCCCAAAGACACTAGTTCAGTGTATACTCAGTGTGTTACTGGTGAAGTCACCATACATGGTGACCTGTAAGGTTGAATTGTACCAGACTACAAGGGGCATTTGGGAAAAAAAAAAAGAAAAAAACTAGGTATGCTTTTAGATAATAAACATGCAATTGCAACTAAGGGTGAGAAAAGTTTGTCTTCAGCTTTTTACTAGTTAATTCACTCGCATAGACAGAAGCAGCTCCTGTATTGTAGAAAAGACTAACCAAGTTCGGTTAGGAAAAAAGAAAGAGCCAAACAAACAAAAACTGTACATTCATCAAGAAACACTCCTGAAGTGACAGGCTGAGACTCTAGGGCACTCGTCAGACCCTGGTGAGAGGACAGAGTAGAGATGTGTTATTGTTTGTGTTGACAGAAAAGGCCCTGCTGTATTGGAAAACAGAAATGGAAGTGATGAGCAAATCAGCCCAGAGAGCAGGTGCTAACACCCAGCTTCCGATCGCACGGACCGCTTCCTTCTCCTGCGTGACAAGGAAATTGAGGACAGACCATCCCGCAGCATTACACAAAAACAAAATCTCAAAAAGGAAACACAGAGAGGCATGAAAGCGAGAGAGAAAGAGGGCGCAAAAGGGGGTCTGATCAAAGAATTCAAAAATGGCGCTGATTGAAAGATTCAGGGAGGCACCTCCTCCAGCCCCTGCGGTGGGCCTCTGGTGACTTCACCTCAGCTGCCTCTCACACTGAAAGAAAGTTGTAATATAGAGTTCCTTTTGGTGGACTAAAAAGAAGCTTTCTGTTTAAATGTGGATTTGAAAAGCCCTGAATTTCTAACCATGAGAAAGGAAAAAACTAGGGCTAGGAAACTTATTTTAGGACATCATAATGCAGTATTTTTCTAACTGGCAGTATTTTCCAGAAATGGTCTTAGCCCACAGTAATCATGGGATGATCTGAAAGCCTCTGAGTATCCTCAAAACCTCTTAAGGGTCAGATTATTTACATAAGAATTCCAAGGTGTTATTGATCTTCTGAGCCCTATCTTAAGCCACAAGTGGAATCTTCCAGAGGCTTCCTGAAGTGTGACGGGTAATGGAATACATTCCTATATATTCTACAGTTTTCTAAGGCAATAAGTTCAGGGTACACATATTTATCCTTTCAGTTTTCTCTCGGTGCTTTTCTTTTGCTATCACTATTGTCTTCAATTACTGCCTATCTCCCATAATATCTCTAATTTTATTGTGATCTAATATGACACTGTTTTAAAATTCCAGAACAAACCATCAAAATTTATAAAAAGGCAAAGATCACATTATGCAATTTAAAATACTGATGTGTTATCTAACAGGGAGGTTAGAGAGATAGGGAAAGCCAAGTAGCTGCTGTGACAGTGGCTTTAAAAAATCTCTATGGTTTTCCTTTCTCTCAAATTGCTTTTTTGTTCTTATTTTTGTTGCTTGCTTCCTTAGGCTCATGCCTGTAATCTCAGAGCCGAGGAGGCTGAAAGCAGGACGATCACTATGAGTTTGAGCTTCATAGGGAGACCCTGCACAAAAGAAAGAAAGAAAGAAAGAAAGAAAGAGAGAGAGAGAGAGAGAGAGAGAGAGAGAGAGAGAGGAAGATTTTGATATCTCAAAAAGTAATGTGTCCATCAATTCATTACTGATTATTGGTAAAGACATATAGGAAACACAGATTGCCTATTTCTAAAATGCAGATTGTTTCCATTACATAAAATTTGGTCTAAACAGAAAGAGAAATTTGATGCCTGCAGAGAGGGCATGCTATGTAAATCTTCAAGCATTAGAAACGATTGAAGTAAGTAACATTTAAATATGACCTAAATACAGACTTTGATTCATTAATATGGTGCATTATTTGACTGATACTTAAACTTTAAAACAAGTATTGCTTTCCTGGGATTCACCCGCATGTGTATTGTAGAATACATTATCATCCTTGCCCCAACCCGTGCAGCTCTCTGTTGACTCATGGAAAACAGTGAGGGGAGAAGAAAATAAGACAGAAGACAAAGCTGAAGTCAGGTGGAGCCCTCTCTCCTGATAAGAGAAGAAGAACTGTAGAGTCTTTATGTACACACTCAGAGCTTTGATATCAATTTCAACCTCTTTACTAGCAACCAGTTTGCAAGCTGGAACAGCTAGTTTGCGCAGGTCAAGGAGCTCCTGCTGTTCTCAAGCTGGCTTTGTCTTAGCCCTGAACCTGTGACTGATTTTTGGCTTTAGCTGCTCCTTAGAATCTTTTCTAAATACTCTTGAATTGGGGATACAAATATCAGATGTTAGCCTGTATTTTTTTTTAAAAAGGTCATGCTCTTTTCTACAGTCTTTGACTGTGCTTATGTAATAACAGACTTTTTTTTAATAGTCACCATGGAATACATTTAGACTTGGAGTCATTTTTGTGGAAATATTTTTATTTACAAATGTGTTTTGGTCACATACAAGGCTATTCAAATGTCTTTTTAAAACATTTCAAAAAATCATTTATTTACTTATTTATTTGGTACAGGGTCTCACCATGCAGCTCTGACTTGTAGCGATCCTCCTGTCCCAGCCTCCCCAGCACCGGCATTACATGTACCACTCTGCCTGATTTTGGTTGTCAGCAAGGTGTGCCTGAGGCTCCAGGGCCAGCATGGCATGTGGTACTGGGGATTGAACCTGGGTTCTTGCACTTGCCCGGCAGGTGCTTAGACCACCAAGCTATCTCCCCAGCCCCAGGTCTTCTCTTTTATCAAGTCTTATATTTTGGTGATTTAAGGATTACAGGCAACTTTTTATTTAGTAATTAGAAATTAATGGGTAAAAATGTATTCATTATATTTTCTTATTAGCCTACCAGTCTCTTCATGATCTATACTGGTATCTCTCTTTTCTGAAACTTGAGTTAATTTATGTATTTCTTTTTACTTTTTATCAATATAGGTCATTTCATTAATTGTATAAATATTAACAGATAAATTTTTGGCTTCAGCAATTTTTTCAAATTTTCCATTCACTCTCAAATTATATTTTTGCTCTTATTTTGTTATTTGCTTCTACTTAGGCCTCAATTTTGTCTGTCTTCTTATGGTAAAAGCTGTGTTCATTTAGTTGATAACTTTCTTCTTTTGTAATGTAAACGCTTAACGACAGAGTTCTCCTTGAGGCACTGATTCACATCATCTTATAAATTTCGATTTGTAATTTTATTATCAGTTAGTTGCAAATACCTTTCTTTTGTGAAGTTTTTGGTGCATGATTTCCTTAAAAAGATGTTACTAAGGATGAAGAGCACTTCCAAGTATTTTGTTTTGGCAGTGAACTTAATTTCACTGTCCTTTATTGTATAATATATTGAATACTATTTCTATCATCTGAAATTTATTAGAACTTACTTTATGGTGCAACATATGTACTCTTTGGTTATCATTCATTGTCTAACTATCACTCTTTGGTTATCTCATTTGGCTATCATTTAAAAATAATAAGTATTCTGTGTTTTTAATTATTAATTAATTATTTGATTAATTTGGTACAGGGTCTCACTCTGCAGCTTCAACTCATAGAGACCTTTCTCTCTCAGCCTCCCAGCACTGGGATTACAGGTGTGGGACACTTTCTGAGCTACTTTTTATTCATTGCTGTGACAAAATACTCAACATTAGAAATTAAGGAGGAAAGAGTTGCTTAGCTCACAGTTAGTGGAGGTTTCAGTCCATACTTGGCTGGCTCCAAGACAGAGCAGCAGATGGCAGAGAGCAGCCATTCCTGGAGGCAGAAAATAGCAAAGAGAAATGGGAGGGAGAGCAGCTGGGGCTTCTAGCAAGCTTGTATTATATTATAAGCAGACTACCCTGGGTTGGGGGTATGGAACTCACACAATGTCCATGCCCTTCTGTGGTACAGGGTGAGGATGTTTACAAAGTGAGAACGCTGGTTCCCTGCTGAGTAACTTAATTAGACATCTAAGCTTCTCAAGTTGACACAACTGTGTCAACAACTGCAATCCACCTCTTGTCAACTTGTCAGCAAGACATATTTCGTTTAACCAGTCTCCACATACAAAGATATGCTTATTCTTAACACTTCACAGCTTGGACATTATAACAGAGCTTTAGCAGTCCCTAAGAACCAGTATTAAGTCTATCAAACATTGCCTTACATTAGAACCATAGCATTTTGCCCCTGGGCCCCTCAAAGACTCATTCACATCCCTCTCTGTATTCGTCATTTAGTTTATATGAAAGAGTTGTCAAAGTCCTAACAGTTTCAGCGTTGCTGAAAAGTATGAGTCCCAAGTTAAACACTTCAAACATTCAAGAGCATAAGAAAAACATTACCATTTCAAAAGGTACAAACAACAGGATACAAAGCATTGGGACCAAAGCAAATCCCAAACCCCATAGGGAAAACATTAAGTCCTATATTTCCATGTTCAATATCTGAGGCAATTTGTGACAAACTGAGCTCCATGAGAATTCAGCTCTATGTCACTTCTGCTGATTGTAGCTCCCAGGATTTCTCTCTGGGGCTGTCTTTTCTCCTTCCTTGCAGCTTTCCCCACAGTCCACATTCCTGGCTTTTCCAAACTTCTGGAGTTTCCACTGAGTAGTCTTCTCTCACACAACTTTGAACACTGCCCTCCCAGAGACACACTTCCTAGCCTCCCTGGCCTTCTGAAATCTTGGTGGAAGCCATCTTAACCTCAGAACTCCTGCACTTTGTGTGCATCTAAAATGAACACCACGTGTATGATGCCAAAATCCACGGCCAACTGGAGAAATAGCCAAGTTTTCTTTTCTCTTGGCTGTAGGGGTCGAATGCCTGGATCACTAAGCACTCTGACCCTGATTCCAAGGAACAAATTCTCTATGCCACCACCATTCTGGAACCTGCTGTGGCTGCTGCCTCCATTCTGGAGCATGGCCCTCTAGGGCTTTTCCCCTCACCTTTGAAGTTCTGAGGTTTCAAAAGGTGAGGACCTCCCTTGTCCTCTGCTTCAGGGCATCTTTTCCAGTATCCTGTCCCTTCTAATCAATGAAGATCTCAGCTTTATCTCTGCAATCCATAGCCTTCCTGGTGATTCCATTATGGACAAATTCACAACATTTTAAATCATCCTGCTGGGCTCTTTGCTCGAGATTCTCTTAAAAGCCCCCAACAATAGCCATGCCACTGCCTCAATGTTTAAATATCTTGAAATTTTTTCTGCCAAATTAAGTAGTCTGCTGCACTTAATCTCAGTCTCAGGCAAAGTCTCTAGACATGAGAAAAATGCAGATAAACTTTATGCTAAGCCATAACACACATCATCTGGAGTCCAACAACCAATGCAGTCCTTCTTCCAAGCAGAAAACTCCCCAGCCTGATCTTTACAGGCAGAATTTCTACCAGCCTTCTAGTTTTGTCGGTTCTGACCAGAATCTCCCATACAGAACAGCTGAAGGCATTTTAGTGTTTCTCTTTCAGGCAATATCTCTGAACCTTCCCTATCTTTTCCTGTAAGCCATTCCCAAAGGCTCTTGAACAACATGGTCAGGAATCACACCAACAACCCTACTTCTAGTTACCAAATTCTGTCTCAGTTATGTTTTACTCACTACTGAGACAAAATATCTGACACTGAAATTTAAGGAAGGAAAAAATTTCTTTAGCTAACAGTTAGTGAAGTTTTCAATCCATACTTGACTGGCTCCAAGGCAGAGAAGCATGTGGCAGAGAGCAGTCTTTCATGGAGTCAGAAAACAGCAAAGAGAAAAGGGAGGGGCAGCAGCTGTGGCTTCTAGCCAGCCTTTCTTCCCTCCTTACATTATAAGCAGTCTTTTCTGGTCCGGGGGTGTGGAACTCACACAATGTCCATGCTCTCCTGTTGTGCAGGATGAGGATATTTACAAAATGAGAACCCTGGTTCCCTACTGAGCCACTTAATTAAACTTCTAAACTTCTCAAGATGACTCAATGTATCAACCACTACAGCCATCTAACCCAGTTTGGGGAATAGCACGGCATGCAGTACTGGGGATTGAACTCAAGTCTGTGTGTTTGCTAGGCAGGTGCTTAGAGTGCTGAGCAAAGCTCAGCCCCTATTGTGTTGTTTTGTGTGGTTTATGGTCAAGGTATGTGGAGGTCTACCAGGATGGCCCTCCTTGAATAAAGAGCATTTGTCTTCACTTTGGCTAAAACAGGCCCTGATTCCATGTATTGGTATGCACAAAGCTAGCAAGAATATTTCTTTACCCACATTATTTGCATTAAGATATGCAAATGGGTCTAGCCAAAGTGTTGATGTATATATTTCTGCATATCTCTCTTGCATCTTGCAGCAACTCGACAGGTCAGGAGTAATACCCCACCTATAGCTTCCAACTATCATGCGTGGGCTAGGCCAAGTGATACTTCCATGTTGTCTGAGATTAAGGCTTGAGAAAGAACCAGTGATGTCTCAGGATATGAAGACTAGACACTGAAGCTGATGCATAATCCACAAAACACAAGATAGTACCTCAAACTGTGCTGTACAGAGTGCTCTTTCTGCATATCTCTCTTGCATCTTGCAGAGGTTCTAGCATTCCTCCTGCCACCCCAGCTCAAGCAGTCATGCCCTTCCCTCCAGTCTCTCAGTTGCTCATCCTTGAGCCACTCCTTTCTTCATGAATTAATAAAACCCAAGTTTGGACCTGGGTCAAAGTCTTTGCTCTGGTTAGCCATCATTCTAACTGGACTCAGGAACTCCTTGGCTCCCCACAACTACTTCCATGGCTTACATATTCTTTTCCCAATATCACATGCTCACATACATAGCAATACAGATACATATGTGTCTCCTTCTTTTTGCATAGTTTGTACTGGATGTGGCAGATTGGAATTACTTATTGAAATTCCAAAAACTTTTCCCTGGGATTACAATTATGAACTCTTCTGGACCATGACAAGACTGAAGAGGGTTGCTTATCTATATCATTAGTGATTTCGTTTGTGTTATTCTACTAATTAGCAATAGAGGATGTTAAAATCTGCAACTATGTGAAATTTTTATTTTCATTTTAATTTTTTTGGTTTTTTATATACTTTGTGATGCACTGTTGATCAAGTTGTTACAGAGAAAACATACACGGTTATACTCCATCGATCCTTCATTCTTTTGTCATCTTAAAATTCTCTCTTTATTTATTTTGACACAAAGACAGTGATGCATTGTATAATATGGATAGGAATCCACAGTCTATAATGTGGATAGGAAGGTGAATCCCAGGGAAGCAATGATTGTTTTAAATTTAAGTATCAAGCAATGCACTGAATTAACTGAATCAGTGTCTGACGTCTTTCTCTTCATCTGTAAGTTCAATGTGTTGTTAATCATCAGCACTAAATCAGTTATAGATAAAACTGCTGTGCATCCCACAATAATTTGCCTTTATGCCTTTGCCAAAACTTAAGATATTTTCATGGTTTCATTTCTGTACTCATAACTCTGGCATGATCTGTGTGTTTGTTCTTTTCCCAACACCACATACTTGTGATTGCTGAAGATCAAAATTTGGGCAAGTACTTCTTTCAAATGTGTTCTCCCTTTAAAAAATTATTTTGTCTATTTGAGTCCCGTGGCCTTTATTATAAATTCTTGCATTAGCTTATTTACTTCTACAAAAACATTTCCAGGCATTTAATTTGAAGATCTATCAAATGTGCAGATTTGTTGGACAAGAAATAATATAACTATATGGAATTTCTCAATCATGAACAAATATTTTATTCTTTAATCTTTTCTATTTCTTTCCTTGGTGTTCCATATTTATCAGTAGACACTGCTTATTTGTTATATTTCTCTCTAAATATTTTATATTTATGAAACTATTAGGTGATTTTGTTTTCTTAATGCAAATTTTCAATTTTCATTATTGTACACACATATCATCTTTTTTATTTTAAAGAGAGAAAAAAACAACATGTTACAGAATTTCAAAATAAGATGACAACAACTTAGCAAAGATTATTACATTACATATTATTATCTTCAAAGTAGTTGCTCAGAGTATAAGGCATATAAGACATAGGCATGTAAAATGATCAATGTAAGCACTAACTGTTCCTTTCAGTGAACTAGAAATTAGTAGTACAATTATCTTAGCTGTCTTACACACATATAAACAGATATTTATTTATTGGTTTTGTATGCATGATGTTAACTTGGGAACCTCACTTAATAGTTCTGGGAGCTTTCTTTTAGTATTCAACTACTACAAACATGGTGCATTTTTGTTCTTTCTTGCCAATCTGTACATCTTAAATGTCTTTTCTTGCTTTATTTTTCTATCTTGGATTTTCACTCTAATGAAAATGTTTCATTTTCAACCATTAGTGATTCCATTAGTTTGTCAATATTAGAAATGTATTCCTAATACTTGAATATGGAACATCCTCCAAAGGGCTATGTGTCTCCAATGTGTGCTTCTGTAGGGTGCTTTCACCAGGTGGGGTCTAGTGAGACCTTTTAGACCATTCAGCTGTGCACTTCTCAGGGCCCATGAGCCTCAGGACTCTCCTCTCTCTTTCACACATTGCACAAAGTGGGCAGGTCTCCATTCTCACCTGCCCGGGTGGACTGGGTTGCCACAGCTAAGAGCAATGGGGACCACAATCATGGATTGACACCTCCAAAGCTGTGCCCTAAAATAGCCTTTTCTTTTCTGTAAATTGGTAGATCTCATGTACATTTTTACAGTAATGGAAACTAATGCATGCACTTCATGAAGTTAAATGTTTTCCCTTCTATTTTTAGTTTGTTAATAGTAATGATCATGGATGGATGTGAAATTTTATCAATAATATTTTCTACACCAATTGATAAGATACGGCAGTTTTTCTTGGTTATTCTGCAAAAAATGGTGTACTACATTGATTGATGTTTGAGCCATTCATCCATTTGGAGGAAAAATCCCACCCATATGTGATATGATATTGTTCTTACGTATTATAGTATTGAATTTATAGTCGGGATTTGTTGTGTATCTAATTACTAGGAGTCTATGTCTGATACCTTTCTTTGTAACTATTTTGTTGTTTTGAGTTTTGTTTTGTAACCTGTTTTTAGAATTTGAGAAAAGCTACATTCAACTGATTTGAAATATCTTATCTCTGTTTCTGTTTTCTAAAAGCAATTGTGTAGAGTTGCTATTTTTTTCTTTAAATTGCACTGTGCAGGTTATTTATATCTTCTCCATGGTTTCAGGAAGTTGTAGCTTTTTGGAATTCATCTGTTCTTCCTAAGACTTTGAATTTTTATGTGCACAGTTTTTAATATTTTCTTATTGTTTTAATAATTATGTTTTCCATAGTGATAGTCTTTTATTTCTCATATTTATAATTTGTATCTTTTTCTGTATCCCCCTCCATATTTACTAGTTTTATTGATTTTTTCAAGAATAAGCATATTAGTTATATTACTACAAAAATGAAAATGAGAGATACTTATTTACTTATTTATTGGAAGTGGATTATGTAATTATAGAGGCTTATCAAGGTTATAACATAATGGAATAGCCCATATTCTGGAGATTTGGAAGAACTGTATCTCAAATCCCAAAACAGACCTGTTGATGAGTGTCCAGCTGATATTTCAAAGCATCATGGAATCCGTCTCTATTGCATGACAAGATATATCTTCAGAAAACAAAGTACATCTGAACTCATGCTCCATGGTTCAAAAGGATTAGAATACACCGAGGCAAATGGAGAAAGTGCATTATTGGTGTTTAGAAAATCTTGAAATCACATAGTGAGAATCAACTAATGTTTCTTTGATACTTACTGTACACCAGGCGACTACGCAAAGCAGATACCTCTGGATGAACAGAATTTATCCTGAGTCACAAGGCTCAGTTATGGCAGGGGGAGGAATTTCTGAGCACCCCCTCAAAACGGGAACCTGAGTAAGTATTTCCTCAGCACCTCGCGTGACCCCCTTATCTCTATCTATTTCATCCCCCTCTAACATTTTTGCTTCCCTAGGATAATTCTCTAGATTTAGGGTAGGGAACTGAGGTTTTCAAATGG
>NW_004524633.1:7109947-7112772 GCF_000260255.1 Octodon degus
TCTAAACATCTTTCTTTTGTTTCATTTCCAATATGTGAGTGAGGGCCTAGCATCCCAGGTACCTGGAGCTGACCCACTGACCTGAATATCCCACATGTCCATTCTAAAAACATTTTAAACCATGAAAATTTTAACATATTTCGAAGAAAATGTTAACACACGTTCAGATATATATTTTCTTGGGAACAATTCAGCTCTCAGTGAATTAACATTTTTAATAATGAAGGCAGAAGCATAGAATGGGATTGGGGAAGTTTATTTTCAGATCAGCACCACAGTAATTGAAATGTTTCTCAACATTGTGTATAAATTGAGAGCTTATTCAAGAGAATGCATTTCTTTGATCCTGGATCATAAAGAAAACATTCAGGTGTGTGTGAATACTGTGGTCTCAGAGAAATATAAAATTTATTTGTTGTTTGCGACAAGCTCCTTCATGCTTTGCTTTGCCTGGCACTGAAGCATTATTCTCTACAGAATATTTTGTTAGCATTGTAGAATACAAAGGAGAACATTCACCTTGAAAGAAACATTAGCTATATTATGCCGTCCTATTTTAAATTCTACCTTGAGAATCCTTCTGAGGACCGATGATGAGACAGTGATTGATCTAGAAGCTTAGCATCTGAACTTCATGTAATGACTAGACATTCTGCGGTATGACTGTAATACTTCTTTTTAATAAATATGAAAACATACATTCAAAGAAAAATGATTTGCAGAAGATATACTAATGCTATGGTAAAGTGGATTGCTAAAAACTAGGGTTTAAAAAGATAATAAATTGTTTTGCCAAATTTCCTCACGATGAGATAACTGACTTGTACAAGTTACTATTACTGAGAGGTAAAGTGGGCCTTCGAAAACTAAAATCATCTTTGAAAACATCAACTGTGTCTCCATACTTTTCACTACCTCTTGCCTCCTCAGCTCAGGTCAAAGGACAGGGACAGAACTCCTCTGCCTGAAAACTGGCCTGTCTGTCTGAAAGGGAGGCAGCGCTGCTGGCCCTAAGAGCTTGCAGTCCCCCTTCATTTCCACGGGGAGGAAGGAGCCAAGAATGGACAAGAGGTGAGAACATCACTCTACAGTGGTGTACTTGCACCCATGTTTATAGCAGCACAGTTGGGCATAGCTGAATTTTGGAAACAACCCAAATGCCCATCAACTGAGGAATGCTTATAGAAGATGTGGTATTCTCGCACAATGAGTATTACTCAGCTATAAAAAAGATGAACTTGAGGCTTTCATAGGTACGTGGATGCAACTAGAGATCATACTGGTAAGTGAAATAAATCAGACCCGCATGTGGAAACATTATGTTGTCTCTTTAGTATAAAAACCCGAAAGAGTAAATAAAATCTGAAAGGTTCAAAAGATACTGTGAAAGGGAGAGAATCTATTCAATGGGAAGGAACAACTGTGATGAGGGAAAGGACAAAAGAAAGAAGGGAAGAAGATCTATTTATGTGTTCATGCAGGATAGCTTGGATAGCTGTACTGCGGATTTCTGCTGGTCTTCTGAAAGGAGCAGTTGATGTTTAATTTTTTCTTCTCATTTTTAATTTCTTATGACTTTTTAAAAACCAATTTTTCATGTTTATATCTAGTAATCTAAACAATTAATTTGAAGATAACATTATGCATTACTATTGTCAAATTCCTATTATTTTGTTTAGTTAAATTCTGTATCATTTCTTTTTTTTTTTGTGTGTGTGTGTGTGTGTGTGTGTGTGTGTGGAACCGGGGATTGAACTCCGGCCCTTGCGCTTGCCCGGGAAGCGCTTATTCCACTGAGCCATCTCCCCGGCCCCATGTATCATTTCTAATGTGTTATTATTATTATTATTTTTTTTACAATTGTGTATTTTTTTTAAGAAATAATAAAAAAGTAAAAGAAAAAGTGATGCAACAATGTGAAACGTTCTTTATTGGTGGACGCATTGTACTCCTGCCTCTTTCTCGCACAGCGAAGTCCCTTGCACACCTGCGCAGAGGGCGTGTAGACTTGAGGTCAGGTGCTCGCTGTTTCCTTCCGAGGCCGCGCCATCCCCGCAGGTGAGGCCTGCAGCCCTCTCCGGCTGGAAGCAGTCAGCAGAAGAGAGGTCTCTGCTCCCTCAGCCGCCGGTAAAGGACTACGAGGATTACTGCTCTCAGGCGGCAAATGAGCAAGGAGCTTAGGGCTTGCGAAAACCAGACAACCGGCAGGCAGCGTGCATGGCAGCCGGAAAACCCCGGAGGACGTGTGCAGAGCGCAGGGCCGAAGCCGCCGCGGTGTCGGAAAGCGCTGCTGCAGGCCTTCCCCGAATGCGCAGCTCTTCGCGGACCAGCAGGAAGGGCTGTCGTTGCATACGGCAGGAAGCCAGGCAAGTTTCACCCGAGCTCTAGGCCGAGAAAGTCTGTGACGGGACCGCTGTCCCTGAACCTCATTTGCACCGAGGAGACGCCACCCAGGGGTTCCAGGTGCGAAGACCCCTTTCCCAGCCCGGGCGGGCGCGTCTGCTGCCTGCACTAGCGTGCCTCAGCTTCCACTACGAGACACGCGCGCCTCTGCCGCTGGAAAATGGGGTGTTTGGAATTATAAGGATTTCATGCACGTGTATCTACATTTCCACATACATGTGTGCACGCGAAGACTATAAGGGAAAGCACAATGAAAGAATCACGACTGAATGCAATGCATTAAGAAATAAGACTAAATTCTAAAAGGTGAGAAGAGAGACAGGAAGAGAAGAGCAAGGGAGAGAGTGAAGGGGGGAGAGACAGAGAGAGAGAGAGAGAGAGAGAGAGAGAGAGAGAGAGAGAGAGAGAGAGAGAGAGAGAGA
>NW_004524633.1:7112872-7117367 GCF_000260255.1 Octodon degus
AGAGAGAGACAGAGAGAGAAATATAAGTAAGGAGATAAGCAATTTCCACCAGAAAATGGAAAATTTTTGGAAACTTCAAAAAGAAACTGAAGGGCTGGCGGATAGCTCAGCATACTGAAGCACCTGCTGAGGCAGACCCAAGCGCAGGGTTCGATACCCGGCGCGCCGTGCCGGCCCGTCCCGGGGCGCTCTGAGACTGGGCCTGGGGACACGCGCCTGTAATCCCAGAGTCGGGGCGACTGAAAACAGGAGGCTCACTATGAGTCCAATCTCTGTAGTGAGACCTTGTAGACCTCGTACTAGATACTTTAAAAGAGAAAAAGGAAAGGAAAAGAAATTGAAGAATACAAATAATGAATACATTGATACTTGTACATACACTAATTCTTGTAATACATTGTTACTAATGCTAATGCATTTTTATTAAAATTATCCACATAGTTAACATCTTTGTAATCAATTTTAATGAACACTGGACTTTTAGTTTCTCACATTAGTAAATGTTTTGAGGATGTAATTCTTAATGTAACCTACTTATCTGAAGGTGAGATAAACTTTAATTTATTTGATTTTTCTGTAGCACTATTGGTGCTACAAAACTTGTTTATTTCTATTTTTTTTCTACAAATAATAATAAGCATATTGTTGCGAGCACTTTTCATAGCATTTCTAATTATTTCTCTAGCATATATTGGAGAAGCAGAATAAGTAGTAAAAGGGTATGGATAATTTTAAGCTTTTCAGAAAAATCATTTTCTAGAAAAGTATTTTTTCTTTTGTACCAGCATCAACAGTATATGGGTATATGGGTATGTTTTTATTTAATTTTAAACATAGTCTCACTATGTAGTTCAGACTGGCCTTAAACTCGTAGCAGTCACCTGCTGTGGCCTCCCCCACTGCTGGGATTACACGCGTGCATCATAGGGTGTCTATCTTAATAGGTTTTCTGCCACTATTATTAAAAATTTTGATAATTTACAAATAAATATATTTTGTTGTATTTTTGGTTGGTGTCTTCATTTTCTAGTAACAGTAATTGAGCATAGGGAACAGTATTTTTAAATTTTCCAGAGCAAGCTCAATTCGTTAGCTTCACACAAATAAAATATTTCTCTGCAATGCTGGTTTCACTTTTACATATATGTAATATTATTGGGTTATATACTTAAGCTATGTTTAAATAACTTTTGATATAAATATGTAATTTATATTATCAAATGTATGACCTTATGCATAAAATATATATAATATTATAAAACATGTACATCCCAGTGACATAATGTGTGAAATACATATAATGTTCAAAATATATAAGCTCTTCAATTAATTTATCCAATCACCTTTGTGGCCTGGGTCTGGGTATAGAAGGTCACCTGCTCAAAGTCAGATGGCAACGATGGCACCTTGCACACGACCCCAAGCTGTCAGCTCTGGAATCGCCCCCTTTTTTTTTTAATCTTTTCTGTATTTGGTTCAGGGTCTCACTGTACAGCTGGGACTTGTAGTGATCCTCCTGTCTCAACCTCCCAGCGCTGGGATTGCAGGATGCACCATCACGTCCGGTCTCCATGGCCTGCTCGGCACACTAAGGGGCGGGGCCGACTCTGGTGCTGGGGATCAAAGCCAGGTCCTTGGGCTTGTCAGGCAGGCGTTCAGACTCTGAGCTATCTCACTGGCCTTGGAGTCGCCACCTTCTAGGAGCCCGGGTCACTCAGTCTTTTTTTTTTTTTTTTTTTTTGTATTTTAGGGAAGGGTCTACAGGGTGTTCAGGGTCTCACTACTAGATTGGACACTAGCGATCCATCTATTTACAGCCTCCCAAGAGCTGGGATTATAGGCGCGCTCTACAACGCAGTCTCAATGGCCATCTCAGCATGCCCCAGGGGCAGGGCCGGCATGGCAGGCCCGGGGTTGAATCCCTGGCTCCTGCACCTGCTTGCAGGCAGTTTAATCTGCAGAGCTATCTGGCCAGCCCTAATGTCTAATATTTTCAAAAATTATTGTAAAAATAGTTTTTTTCAGGGACTATTAGATTTAGAGTTTTTCTGTCCTAACACTCAGAGTGATCAGGGAGTAGTGGCCTTCGACATTATACTTCTAAAAATAATTTTACTTCTGGTGTCTGTTTTTAAACACTCAATGAGAGCTTGGTAACTTATGTATTTAGTGCAAAAAGTATGTAGAAATTTAATCACCTTTGTCATTCTGATTAGCCAGAAGTTCTATATTCTTTACTTCTGTTTTAGTTTTTCTAACTAACTATACTTATGAAGAACTGTGACAGGGGTCCAGGCCTCTTTAAAACCAACTTCTTTTTAATTCGGTCCATGAGATCAAACACAGTGCCTGGTGTAGGCTGGGCATGTACTTTTAACACTGAGCAGACCAGCAGCCGAAACTGGGACGGCTGCGCAGTTTGTTATGTGACAACTAAAAAGGACATGTTTTGCTAGGGAAACAATGTGGTTGTACAAAATCTCAAGTGTGGTCATCTTAACAGTTATCAGCTCTTCAGTCCATGGATACACAGCATCTTTCCATTTTCTTATAGTTTCTCTCTCTTTGGCTTATTTCAGCAGAGTTTGGGCATTTTCCTTACAGAGATCCTTCACTTCTTCCACTAACTTTATTCTTAGGCAGTTTTACCTTTCGTAGCTACTGTAGCTGGTTTTCCCTTGATTTCTTTTTGCAGATAGCTCACTATTAACATGTAGAAACGTCGCTGATTTTTGTGTGTTTTTTGGTATTCCACAACTATTTGTCACCTCCTATTAACATCCACAGAAAGTGGATTAAAGACTGGAAGGAAAGGTGAAAGCTATGGAACATCTTTTAAAAAAAGCAGTAATAAAATGTTTTAGGACATTGGATACAGACTTAAAAATCTGCCTAACAAAAACAAAAGGGACCAATGAGACCATATCAAAGGTAAAAGTTTCTGTACAGCAGATAAGATAATCTGGAGCATAGAGACGACTTACATGATGGTTGAAAATATTTTCAAAGTAAACATCTGATAAGGGATTATTATCCACCAAATATAAGGAACTCAAGCATCAGAACACCACAGGAAGAAATAACCTGGGTTAAAGCACCTGGCGTGCTGGTGCCTCATGCCTGTAATCCCTGCACTCTGGGAAGCTGAGGCAGGAAGGCCACACATCTGAACACCTTTCATTTAGTAACTTCTGTGGTCATCAGAACAAGTATTTTAAAAAGAGAAGCAAAAGTAGCCCAGTGAGAAGTCCCTGAGTTCATTTTCTGAAGAACAGGTAAAGAAAATGTGGCATTTATCCAAGATGGAGAGGCATTTTTCCATAAAGAAGGATATATTTAAATAATTTGAAAGGACATAGACATGCTTTGGGAGCATAACGTCAAGAGAAAGAAATCAGGTGAGCAAACTTTATTATTGCGTGGCTTCTTTTATATGAGAAAGCCAAAATATAAACAAAAAGAAAAATAAAAGATAGATGATGGGATGCAGGGAGGGAAGTCTTCTGGGAAAGGGATTGGGCCGGGCGGTGGGGCAGGGGAGGGATGCGAAGAAGAGAAGCGACAGGAGCAGGATGAGGAGCCCTGTGAGCAGGCACCAGCTCCTGTGAGGACAGCAGCCTCTGTGGCCTGCGGACACACACTGAGAGAAATAAAAAAGAAATAACTAAAACATGCAACTAGACAGTCTGGAAAGGGATCCACCAAGAAAGCTGAGAGATGCTAAGTAAGACACGAATTAAAAAGAAAGAAAACAATGTTGTCAAAAAGAATACATATGGATGGCTAGCAGATGTATGAAAAAACTCTCAATATTATTAATCATTAAATAATAAAATCCAGAGGGGCTGGCCAAATAGTTCAGCGGATTAAAGCACCTACAAACAGGCGCAGGACTTGGGGTTTCGATTCCCGGCCTGCCGTGCTGGCCCCGGCCCTGGGGCACACTGAGACAATTGAGACTGGGCGTGGTGACGCGCACCGATAAGCCCAGCTCTTGGGTGGCTGTAAACAGGCGGATCACTACGAGTCCAATTTGTAGTGAGGCCCTGAAAACCCTGTAGACCCTTCCCTAAAATACAATAAATTAATAAATAAATAAAATAAAATTAAAAAACAATAAAATCCACAGATACCTGTTCATAACCCCTTCCCAATTTTGTTGTTTGGTCACTTTTCAGTGATTTTTAATAGCCTACTTTGTCCAACTTCTCTCTCTTTTTTAATCTTTTACTTATTTATTTATTTGGTACAGGTTTTCGCTACGCAATTTGGAATTGCAGGAATCCTGTCTCAGCCTCCCCAGACCTGTTACTACAGGCCTGCACGACCACTCCAGATTTCGGTAGCGCGTACAGTGCTCCCGGGGTTCCCGGGGTGGCACAGCATGAGGTACCAGGGATTGAACCCCTGCCCCTGCCCTTGCCAAACAGGAGCTTAGACCACTGAGCTACCTCTCCCAGGCTTGTCCAACTTCTCTCTTTTTTTTTTTTTTTTT
>NW_004524633.1:7119382-7187749 GCF_000260255.1 Octodon degus
GCCTCTAGCCTCTTTGCAGGGAGTTCTGCTGAAGGGTTCCCTGCTGGGCCTGCAGCCTGGGTCGAATGAGGATCCTGTGGCCCAGGGTCGTCTCACTCACTCGCAGGGCCTGCGCTCTGGGTCTATTCAGGATCCCGCAGGCCCCGGTCGTCTCACTCCTTGTCCAACTTCTCTTGAAAGTAAAGGATTTTGTGTCAGAGTCCTCCACGAAGCAAAGGCCAAAATTGAACTAGTCATACAAATGATACAGGACAGCAATGCCTACGAAGTTGAAAGGGAGTGGGAGAAAGAGCAGAAGAGATTCTTCAGACGCTGGGTGAAGGAGTCAGAAGCAGATGGGGTGGAATGCGAGAAGAAGGCAGGGCTTACACAGAGCTTCAGGCTGCGTTGTGGTTCTGGGGGAAGTCTCCGCCCCTGCCAGAGGAGGCTGCAAAGTCAAGATACTCCGGCAGGGCATCCCCTGTCTGCGGAAGAGGCGCAGCGTTGTCATCTCCACCGAATTCGGTCATTGGCTTTGAGCAGCTCGGGGTGACTGAGGCCTTGGAGAAACACTAGTAGATCCAAAGGTACGGTGAGGGAAAATTCTTGCCTACCACGCTTTTCACGGTCGGTAACCCTGAAGAGCTATCTTGTAACTGATAGGTCCACAGACCATTAGAACACTGAGTAACTATTACCAGTGATTTATCCTCCTCTCTTCACTCCCTCTTGGCTTGATATATCTATGAATCTATCTATCTATCTATCTATCTATCTATCTATCTATCTATCTATCTAGATATATCTGTATATTCACACGTGTTCATACATAGATGTCCACCAGTTTAAAAATATTATAACTTGCTTCATTCCAACCCTATTTTGATACAGCCAGAAAAAAAGGACCAATTCTATGTTGGCTGATCCAAAATAGTATAGGAATAAAGCAAGTTATAATATTTTTAAACTGTTGGATTAAACTGAAGAGCCTAAAAATAAATGTTGGGAAACACTCGAAACAGAGTGGCTGGTGCTGTGCTTTATTGGATAGTTTATTAGCCTCCCCAAACTTCTAATTATACTTGTTTCTATTCACATCTTTTGTTTTCAGAGCCAGTCTATTACCTGTATACTTCATTCACTGATTGCAGGGATTGAAGAAGGGCTAAATATACTCCTTTCTCTTTCCATCTGCTGCAAGATGTTTGAAATTTCATAAGCATATTCCTGACATTTCCTCTCACACCTCCTGCTTTCCCTGCCTCTCTCCAATCCTTGTTTCTATGGGTATCTCTTAAGTATCTTTGAAAATCAGGTCAAGCTTTGACATCGCCAGGACTCTCACGTGCTCTTTCTGTGTTTCTATAACTTGGCATAGGTATGCTCGCCATACCACTTATCCCACAATACTATGATAAATCCTTGAGTTCCTTGAACAGAAACCTTGTTTTGTTCATCAGAGCATTCCTCCCAATTACTATAGAACATAATAGTTGCTCAATAATTGTTAAATAAAAAAAGTTTCATTAACATCCACATAAGCACAAGTATCTTCATCACTTTCATGTAGTCTTTTTCCTTGAATAGTGATGGGAAGAAGCAGGCTTTGCTTAAAGCTGGAGGCACCCTACAGCCTCGTGATGCACCATGCTAGCTGGACAATGTACAAGAGGTCACGCTAAGGTTACAGGAAGTGCTCAGATCTGGAGATCAGAGATGGAAGTACTTCCGCCAGGGCAGCTCGCAATTATTCACAAAGTTATCTGAGATTTTAACTCTTTATTTTCAACATTTTTCACCATAGCCTGAATAGACTGATTTGGTAAATAAATTTCTCCAGTCATTACTAAAACGAAGTGGCATTTATTCCTCTGTCAGGATCATGTGTTTTTTTGTGTGATGTGTCCTACGAAAGGCCCGTGAGGTAAATCCAGGAACAAAGAAATCAATATAGCATGTAAAGAGGGAATTAGAAGTCCATCTTGTCACTGTCACTACATTTTTGTGAGGGAATATTTTCGGGGTGTGTGGCTGTCTTCATCATTTTGGGCAACAGAGTCTTCAGGACTTACTGGTTTGTGTGGTTGCCCCAGTTGTCTGTCTCTGGGATACTAGAGGCCTGTGAGGAGACTCCTAAGTCCTGTTCCTCTGGTCTCCCTTTCTTCAGGATACTGCCAGGCTGAGTGTGAGCAAAGCAGGGTGCACGCCATGTCACTACCTCGTGCATTGTTGCATGAAATGGCCATTGACACAAAACTCACTAAAGTTAATGATGAGACTTATGACATGTTGGAGACTTTACCAATAAGCCCATTCTGAGTGAGACTTATGAATAAATCTCCTTTGTCTTTTAAATTGACATAGTACTTGGGGTACCTATGGAAAACCTATCAGAAGCACAAAAACAAGTTTGAGTTTAGAGACATCATCTGTTGGCTTAAACCCGTGAGTGGCTTCATGCCAAAAACAGGCTACACATCAAGGAAGTCTAAAGGAATTTATGAGTTGAGTAGCAGCCTGTCTCTACAACTTCTTGTCTTCCGTCTTTTGCATACTCTGGGGCCCTTGTTTCCTCAGGAGCCCAGCATATGCTCCCTAGAAGTCTATTTCTTTCCACATAGGTTCCTGCTCAGATGCCATCTTCTTCAAAAGGCCTCCTCCCACAATCTTAGAAAAGTAGGCCTGTCCCCTATTATTGAAGGCATGGGCTTCCTGTGGTTGGTCACTGATAAGGAGACCACTGGTTGAAACTGCGGACAGCCTCCTCACTAAGTCCAGTTGCTGACAGTCACATGATTGCCTCTGACTGAGCTGCTCCAACCACATAGCTCTACCTGAACCAGCTATTGAGACTGGAGCTTAAGGACAGAAACTGGGTCCCATGCCTTCTGCACCTAAAAGGTGGCACACACCCAGGGAGTGAATGTCAAGAATGCAAACAAGAGAGAGTTTTAAAAATCAGACTAACTTGACTGTAAATAAATAAAAGTGTAAAGGAAGCTGTGGTATAAAATGGAAAATGATAGTTTCAAAGTTTGTAACGCATCCCTCAGTATGACTGTAAGACAGGGCCACTGGGTAAGGGACACCCTGAGGGGAGGGACACTCCTAATAGGATGACACCTCATCAGGGTTCACACAGCCAATAGAAAAGTGCTATTTTGCACCAGTCAGAAACTTTCTATTTTCAATCATTCATTTGAATCTGGTGCTATTCTCAGGGCCAATGAGAAGATGCTGTTTTCAATTCTTCATTTGCATGTGGACACAACCAATCAAAAGGCTGATTTTTCATTTATATGTCACAAGAAGTCAAATGAGTTTTTTTGTAAGATAGTTTAAGCATGGTGATAACATGTGAGTGTTTGATAGGACAACTTTCCTGGTGGCTTAATTACACAAAAGAGAAAGAACCTAGGAATTCAGGAATTCAGAGGCAATCATGCGACTGTCAGCAACTGGACTTAGTGAGGAGGCTGTACACAGTTTCAGCCAAGTGGTCTCCTTATCAATGACCAACCATGGATAAAAGATCCCTTTTTCTCATTTTTGGGGGCCACTGTGAGTCTTTTCACAGGCTTAGTTCCTTTCTTCTTTTCCACTTTCAATAACTATACACATTTATTGCCTTTTCTGTATATCTGGTCCAGTGCTATTTTCCAGACATCAAGAACATAGAAAGATACCCCACAGGAAGGTCCTTCCAGTAACCAATGCTTCTTAATTCAGTGACCATTTTTCCATGAATGGGTATTTTAGGTTGTTTGTGAAATGACACTGTGATGAATGGCATTGTTCAAACATTTTTATCGTATTTGATAATTCCTAAAATAAAATTACAGGCCCCTAAAATGCTCATTAAACAGTCAATTTAGCATGTGTCTATTGTACATCTTGTAGAACCTGCATTTATTTTCCAGAACAATCCTGGGTAATAGAAATATAATATGAGTCCTATCTGTAGTTGTAAATTTTCTAATAGTCAGGTTTAAAAATACAAAGAAAAAAGGCAGGTGAAATGAATTTTTAAAATAGCTTACTTCAACCAGTATCAATACCAGTTTCATTTAGCATGTAATCAATAGTAAAATTTATTTGCAACATATCTACACGATTTTCTTGTGTGATAGTCTCAGGCATCTGCTGCGTGTTCTGTAGTTACACTACCTCTCAGGGAAGATGCATGCCCAGAAGTCTTGAGTGAATATCACTGGAAAGCTAGCTCTAGAGTTTTCTATTTGTGAGAGTATTCATTTAATTAATTAATTAATTAATTCATGTGCACTGGGAATTAAATCCAAGGAACTCTGAGATACCACCCCAGTAATTTTCTGACACAGAGTTTTACTAAATTATCCAGGCCAGCTCCACACTGTAATCCTCCTGTCTCAGCCTCCTGTTTCAGAGCTATCAGTGCATTTCTTATTCTATGTTTATTATATTTTATGTATTAATGAAGTATATGACTAATCATTTAACTTCCTTTATATGATGTCACTAGTAAGTAAGTCCCCTAGCATCTTGGACGTAGTATTACCTTGCCCTTGAAAAGCTACCTTGCCCTTTGAAAATTAATGATCTATGTGATTCTAAAATTCAAGTAATATGTTGGTGTCTTGTGTTGGAGAAAGATCAGTCCTTCAGTCCTAAGACCTTTATCAATTTTGGGTATGGAAAAATGTTATTTAAAGTTGACTATAGCCAAGAGAGAAGGAGAGATGGAAGAGAGAGAGAGAGAGAGAGAGAGAGAGAGAGAGAGAGAGAGAGAGGAGGAAAAGAGGGAAGGGATAAGAAGGAAAGGGGAGAGAAGGGGAGGGAGGGGAAGCAGAAAGGAGAAATAAAAAAAAAGTTAGTGAGCGTAGGGGAAAAAAGTAGTATTTTTCTCACTTATCACAAGATGCATGGCTGATACTCCTGAATTAAAAAAGATTATCAAGAGAAAGGCAGGCAAAGGTACTTAATCTATGTTTTATATGACATAAGAACCTTCAGAAATGAAGATCCAAAGGCCCAGAGAAAAGCATTTTTAGCAATCGTCGCACCTCAGTGACTAGCAGGTGGTTATGTGCTCTCGTGGGCATAGGCTGGGGGCACTCAGCAAGGCCTTTTCGTGCCAAATCTTCTTGGCATGTTATTTATGGTAGTGCCCCCTGGAGTGAGGGTCTTCTGGTCCACTGTCAGGGAAAAAAGATGAGAGAATCCACGTATGATGGCCTGAGAACTGAGAGGCAGAAGCTCAACAAGTTTCTTCCTGGTTTCTGCAGTTCTTTCCGTTTCCTTCTGTTTCACCTGCTCATTATGCTAGAGTTCTGCATTTTTCAGTATTACATTTTGAAATCCAACAAGACCCAATCCTAAATTCTGGAAAGTCTTCCCTGCCCCATCTGAAAACCAGCCTCTCTCTTTGTCTTTATGGCCTCTCTGTCTTACCTTTCTGACAACTCTACAGGGTTGTTCAGGGAGAAATTGCCTTGGGATAGACACAAAAGCACTCATCATCCTAATGTGACAAGGAGGAAAGTAACACAGGACCAGAACAATAATTGCTTAATTGTTCTTGATTGCTTGGGAGATACCAGAAAGCCTCAAAGCACAAGCACAGCCTGGGGCAGGATATGGGGGAAATGGAAGTGTAGGAGTATGCATTATCTGATTCCAACTCCCTAATCTAGTTGGAGACACAATAGCTTGACATAAAAAAAAAGAAGAAAAAAGTGGGCAGAGACTATAGAAGATCTTGTGTTTCTTTGCTTTAAGTGACTTGGGTTTCACTTCAAAGTTTGTCTGCTAATGGGACATTGTCTTTGAAAAGCTCGGTGTTCCCATTGGTCAAATAAACAAGTCACTTATATTGAAAAGCATTTCAGGATACTGATTAATTGCTCATCTGTAAAATTTCAGAGCCTGTCTTTGAGCAGAAACCTGAGGAAGACACAAATTGTTTAGTGAAGGATTTCTATTCAGAAATCACTTTCCTGTGTGTGTCTGCCTGTGGCATCAAGCTTGAGGCCAGGGAAAGAAAAAGCAAACAAACATTCTTTCTCTCTACAAGCCAGGAGAGAAGCACTGCTCCCTACACAGTGATTTGGAAACAACCTAAGACAAGATGGATAAATGCATCTTTCTATAAATGAAGAAAGTTCATAGTAGAACAACACAAGGTTGCATGGAGAGCCTTAGAATTTTAAAGTTTTAAGTTTCAGGGAAGACTATTGTTTCCTTCAAGAGAATATGTTTGTTGAATTGTTTGGAATATTCTTGCCAGAAGATAAAAGATGACCCTTTAAAAAACTGATATAGCATCTCTTATAGCTGATACATTCATTGTGTCAGCTTGAGGAGTCTTTAGCAGTTTTACATCCTGGGGTGAAATGTGTTTGCCCTTACAGCTCTAGGATGTTGTTTATTATGTCAACTTGAGAAGTTTGTAAGGGTAAGTAATGTGACTCAGTAGGGGGCAAGTAAACACAATTGCTTTATATTTATCCTAAACTCATGCAAGAGGAAAGAATGGGATTGTGTGAGAGCTACACTCATCCTAGGGCAGGTAGCCTGCTTACAACATAAAGGAAGAAAAGAGGCTTTCCTCCCTCATGTGCTTACTGCTTTTTCTGTCCTCTTCCACCTTGGAATATTGCCCCTCACCATGCCACCCTGCCTTGGAGCCAGCTGATCGTACACTAAAACCTCCAGACTATGAGCCCACTAAACCTTTCCTTTCTTAATTTTGGGCATCAGGTATTTTGTACCAGAAAGAAGAAAGCAGTAATGAAGACAGCATCTCAGACAGGATGTTCAGTCATTCCTCATCCTGCTTCAGGATCCTGAAAGCATGGTGGAAAGACATCCGGTACAGATGCTGGAGGACAGAGTTCCTCATTTGTCCCTGTATCTTCAGTGCACCATCCACAAGGCGTGTCACCATGGATCATGATCAGATTGAACTTGGCCTGTTAAGAAACATCCAGGAGATTAGAAAACCACACTCTGGTGTGTCTGGGCAGGTTGTGTAGACATGACCTTGTGTACTGTTTCTGGTCCCTGGCCCTTTGCTCTCTGGCTCTGATCGCCTGCTCCACCCTGAGGCCTCTGTGAACTAGGCAGATTTGCTCTACCACACCCTTCCATCAAGATATTTCTGTCCCAGAACCAGCTGACCATGGACTGAGTCATCTGACACCATGAGCCAAGTTAAATCTCTCCTCCTCTAAGCTGTGAGTGCTAGGTATTATGTTTTAGTAATAGCAAATTTAGGACGAAGAGAGAATGAGAATGTTGCCCAAAGATGGACCAACATTGTTACCTTTTCTAAATTCTTTTTTCATCAATGATGTACACCTGCTATTAAATATAAACTAGGGGACCTGCTGTTGAGACATCATTAAAGACAGGCAAGAAAGATCTATGCAGCTGGCCTTGATGTTGTTTTAAATCTTGTGAGTCTACAATTTTAAAATCTTTGAAAGACTTGCAATTTAATCAGCAGGGTGGAACAAAACACCTAAGTCCCCCTCATCTCTGGAGGAACAGGCATCTGATAGAATTGGGGGGTGCATGGGCTTTGGGGATCCATTGAAGAAAATAAACATCTATTTTAAAAAGGCTGCTCTGTTCCTTCAGATTCAACCTAGAACACAGGCTTTCTGTGAAACAAATGTGAAATTAATGACTATGTACAATTTTGGAAAAGAATTTTTCAGCATATTAGGCTCAGTAATTACCTCATCAGAGTATCGAAGGAATTCTGTGGCGTCCCTTAGGCTCCATGGGAGCCATCTGAATCTCAGGAAGTGCTCAGGAGACCTGAACTTAATTGGTTCCTCTTTTGGCTCCTTTGATACCTATCCTGCCTCAGCACATACACGGAGATTTAGCATTTGCTGCCCTGCATTCATTAGTATAATAGCCTTAATGATTTGATTTGATCCTATAAAAGGTGCTATAGAAATGCAAATGATTGCCCAGAATGATAATTAACAGTCCTCAGCTGCAAATCTCTCACACATCATGTCCATATGTAAGAGAACTAGAAATATAGAAGCACTACTTGGGGAAAATGTCCCCTCTTTGTATCTAATATGGTGACAAGCATTTGCAAAAGCTGTGCCTTTCCTGGGTTCCATAGTCTGAGTACCTGAGAGTTTTTGCTAATCAAAGGGAAAACGTGATAGAATTCATCTTTCAAAAGTGTGAAAAGCTAGTGTGGTGAGAGGTTGTATTAAATGTGGAGAGAGGAGGGAGCGGAGGAGAAACAGGGAGTCTTTTGCCAGGTGGCAAGATTCAAAGTTCCCAAGCTCTAAATGTATTTAATGGAGAGAGATTTATCATGATTTGTGCTCTGCCAGCAGTGAACACAAACAGATTTACAAGATCAAAAAATGCCCAAGCAGAGCCCAAGCATCTCAGCAAATGTAGCTCATCCTTGTATGTATCGTTTTCTCTTGTCCTGATCAACTATTAGGTGCTGATTACTGACAACATTGATCTCTCCGTGAAACCAACAATTCAATTAAATAGCCAAAGCTTCAGGCCTTTGCATTTTAGCCAGGAAAGAAGGGAAAATGCAGTTGTTAAAGATGAGTTTCATTTGCTCCCTAAGTTTTTTCACCTTCTGCTATGAAATTACCAAAACGAGCTAAAGCCTGTGATGAGGAAGTTTTCATTCCTTACCACACCATCTTCCCTTTTCTTAAAGAATGAATTTCATCAGGATTAGATTTTTGAAAGGAGGCAGTGTATAATCTTTGTTCTATGCACTCATATGTTCCTTTAATAACTCTAGTCCTGATGAACAGAGGAAAAAAACTCTCTACTCAGCATATCACTTAAACAGAGCATTAAGGTTGAAAAAGGAACCTTGACCCTGCTTGTTGTCATTGGTTTCCTAGTGACTGTCATTTTTTACATTACTTGACCTAGCTTCTCACAGTGTCACCAGATGGGATTGAAGAAGGTCTCCCCCAAAGAGTAGATGGGAGACTTCAACCCACGTTCTCCTCTGGCACACAGAATAATTTTTTCAATGCTTACCAAGGAAAGTATTTCAGAATAGGTGAGTGACACGTGAGGTACAGGCAGGTAGAGCAGGCAGAGTGAGAAGATGAGGGAAAGTAGGGAAGAGACTTCAGATCAAGGAGGTGAAGGGGCCCAGCTCTGAGGTGGCTTGGCCCAGGAACCAAAGGACAAAGCGAACCTTGCAGAGTTAGCTGAGGTAAGCTAGCATCGCATTGATCATTGCCTCTATTCTGGATTTACTCGATGGCTCCCAGAAGTTCTGTGGCCAGAGGGGCAATAGGATCTCCAGAGATGACTGTTTCTTCTTTGGGCAATCTCTGTCTTGTGGAGGTTGGCCAGGGACTGGAATTGAGGGCAACCCTGGAGTGTTCCTGAGGTAGGTGAGTGATGTCCTCCATGAAATAGGATGGGACTGATTATGTAAATTTAGAACTAATGAACCCTGTTTTGCCAAGTTTTATAACACACAGACTCCTTAAATGAATAGCACACTTATGTGCAGAACTGAGCAGGGATCTGATTCAAAGATGAATTAAAGTCAAAGTTTGTTCTGCTTTTATTTACCCATAATGCATCTGTAATCACAAGTGAGGAATCATTGCTTTCATTTATTATTATTATTATTATTATTATTATTATTGTTGTTGTTGTTGTTGTTGTTGTTTTTGTTGTTGTTGTTATTATTTTAGTGAAAACAACTTTTAGGTCCTCGACTGTATCAAGGGAAAATGCAAACAATGTAATCTGATCTGAAATCATTGCCTTCTCTTTGTGACCTGTTCTAATTTTACAGTTGAGTTCTTTCATCTGTTTTCTGATCACTGGCCATGGCCGGTCCTCATTTGCTTATACTGCAGTGGTGGAATGCTGCCATCTTTCCTTTCCCCTGTAAGGGTCACAGCATATATTCTTTTTTAATTTTTAATTTTTATTTTTTAAAGGATACAAAATAGTGATAGAAAAAAAAACAGCATGAGAAATGATAAAAACGATATAAATGATAACAAATTTTGCTAAACAAAATAATAGGAACTCAACAATGGTTGCTGTAGTATATGATGCTATCTTCAAATTAGTTGCTCATGTTACCAGACATAAATGTGCAAGATTCATTTTAAGTAAAAACAGAACAAAAAAATAAACATTTTTGTTGTAAGAAATTCAAAAGAAGAAGAAAAAAGAATAAAAAGAAAAAAAAAACAATTAAGAATTAACTGTTACTTCCAAAAGACCAGCAGAAATTGGCAATACAATTATCCAAAAATTTGCATATATATTATATATATTCCTTCTTTCATTTGTCCTTTTCCTCATCCCACTTTTTCCTTCTCATTGAACAAATTCTTTCCTTTTTTAACAGTATCTATTGTACTTTCTAAATTTCAATTACTTTTTCAAGTTCTTACACTATGAAGATAATATGAGAAGGATTTTTTTTTTTTTTTTGGGCTGGCTCAGGCTGCCTTAAAAGGCGAGTCTGCTAAGGCATGTGGAGTTGCGAATCGAACCCTGGTATCCTGTGCTTGACTGCGTTTGCATAAACAGGCTCTTAAATAATTGAGTTAACCAGTAGGCCTGCTAGCAAGAAAATATAATGTTTGTACATGTGTATCTGATTTATTTTACTTATCAATATGGTCACTAGCTGTATCCCTTGATCTACAACAGCCTCAAATTTATCTTTTCTATAGCTGAATAATACTCCATTGTGTAAAAATACCACATCTTTTTATTCATTCCTTAGCTGATGGGCATTTGAGTTTTTTCCCTGATTTACCTATGACAAATTATAGTGTTATAAACATGGATGCACATATAACACTGTGTTATGATGCTTTAAGTTCTTTTGGAAAAGTACCCAGGAAGGGGAATATCTGGCTTGAATGGGACCTCCAGTACTAGCTTTTTGAGGAATCTCCATACTGATTTCCATAATGGTAGTACCAGTCTGCACCCCCTCCAACAGTGGAGAAGGGTTCCTTTTCCCCCACAGCCCCTCCAGAACTTGTTATTGGTTGACTTACTATTGACAGCCATTCTTTTTGACCTAAGATGGTATCTCACTGTCATTTAATTTGCATCCCTTGAATGACCAATGATGCTGAAAATTTTTTTCATATATTTGTTTGTCATTCATATATCTTCATTTGTTACTTGTATGTTCATCTCAGATGTCCATTTTTAGACTGGGTGTTTAAATTTTGGAGGCCTGTTTTTTTTTGAATTATTTATATGTTCTAAATAGGAGTCCTTTGTTTGAAGAATAATCCATTATATTTTTTCCCCAAATTGTGGGTTTTCTTTTTATTTCATTGATGATTTCTTTTGACATGCAGAAACTTTTCAAAAGATGAGATCCCAATTGTTAATTTTCTTGAAATCCTGGGCAGTGTGATCTTTGTTCATGAACTATTCTTCATGTACCCCTATGTCCTTAAATTTTCTACCTACTTTCTCTTCCAGAAGATTTAATGTTTCAGTTCTAATATTTAAATCTTTTATCTACTTTGATTGTAGTTTGTGCATAATGATAGGCATAGGTCTATGTCAAGCTTTCAGCATGTGGAAAGCCAATGTTTCCAGCACCATTTATTAAAGAGGCTATCTTTCTTCCAATTAACATGCTTGGTACCTTTGTCAAAGATACAGGTGCTTGAGTGAGTTTGTAGTTGTGTCTGCAACTTTTAATCTGTTCCATCGATCCTCAGGTCTGTTTTTGCTGATGCCGTGCTGATTTTATCACAATAGCTTTGTAGTATCATTTCAAGTCAAGGACTGTGATGTCTCCTGCAATTCCTTTGTTAACCGGGATTGCTTTTGCTATTCTAGGCCTTTTTTGGCTCCAGATGAATCTTAGAAATGTTTTTTCTTAAGTCTGTGAGATATACTAATAGTATTTTAATTGACATTGTATTGAATCTGCATAACAATTTTGGGAGTATAGCCATTTTCAAAATGTTGGTTCTTCCTATCCAGGCACAAGGAATATCTTTCTATTTTCTGAAATCTTCTTCTATCTCTTTTTTCAGAGTACTATAACTTTTGCTGTATCAATCTTTGCTTTCATTATGAGATTGATTCCTACATATTTCATTTTGGGGGTGTTATTGTGAAAGGCATGGTTTCCACAATTTCTGTCTTATTGCATTCATCGTTTGTGTATAGAAATGCTATTAATTTCTGAGCATTGACTTTGTATCCTGCTACACTAATCAGTTTGGCTATTAAATTTAGAAGTCTCTTAGTGGGGTTTCTGGGTCTTCTACGCACAGTATCATGCCTATATTCTTAAAACAAAAGCCAAACTAGCAAGAGAAAAATATAACATATTTACAGAATAAAAATTTGACTTGACAAGAAAAGGTGCATAAACAAAAGCCTGAGGACTCAGAGAATGATCTTGGCATACTTACATTTGATAAAGAAAATGCAGCCCCAGATAAATGTGACCAGACCAAATGATAATATCCAATGGTCACAGACTAAACAGACAAACCCAGCATTGCTTTCCTGTTCAGATCCCTTTACTGTGTAGCAGCTTCCCCTTTTGCAGACAGATCATAATTCTCTCTAGAATGAGTGTTTTAGGACCTTACCTTCTAACAAAGGAGGCTGAAGAACTTGTTTATGGTCATCAGTACCAACAAAGGTAAAGAAAGTTTAGGGTGGTATTTCTGCTTTTGGTGGCCTACCTTGGGGAAGAGTAATTTACTTCCTCTTATTCTGTTCTTGTGTAGAAAGTTACTTGGGAGGCAGGGTAGGAGAAAGTCAGAGAGAACACTGCTTACAGGGCTACTTCCAAGGCCTCTCAGTCTCCCTTAGTTGATTATATTCAGCATGCCCAGATGCCTTATACTGGGAATTGTTTTCTGAGAACCACCAATAGATAATTTACTTCTACCAGTTATTTGCAGTGTTTGGGATCAGAAAACAATCCTTCCAAATATGACCCTGTTATATCCTCAGTACTTTGTAATATGTACTCAGAGTCTACTTTTCCTAAAGGCACTAGCTCCTCATTTGGACCTATAAATGTCCAGTGGGTAAGTAAAAAGCAGTGAAAAGCTTGATATCCCTGTCATATATATATCTCCATTATCTTAAACTTTGGGTCAGATTTATGCTTGTTTTTGTATGCATACATGTTAGCCATGTGAGAGGCACTTAGTAATGCAAGGCTGATCTTCCTTATATGTACCTAACCCCTGCCACTCCCCATCAAGACTTAAGGCTCTGAGTAACTGAAATATTTTCAGGATTCCAGGAACAGCAAGAACTATAGGCAGATCATACCTTGATGAGACTGTGTCCACATATGGGAGCAATTAGCTCATGATAGGAACTTGAGCTGTCCCCTAACCAAGCAGGAGCAATTATTTCATGGTAGTAATCAAATTGCCTCTTTAGGTGATAGCAGGTTTTCCAACTTCTCTGTAGCTAGCAGGACCTCACCACAAAACCCAAGATAATAACCATCAAGACCACACTTTGAACAACACTGCTGAACTATGTGTGCTTCTTGTCTCATGACCCAAATTCTCCTCTCTATGAGGCTGAGGCCATTGTCAGTACCGCTGAGGACAGAGCTGAAGACACATGGTTCTTCTTGTGTTTCTAGTATAGCTGTACCAAATAAGTTCCTGCTTTTCACCAACATTTTATTTGTCTGTTCAATTTTTGTGGAGAATGGCCAGACCTGTTGTACTGGGACTCCACAAAGACACACTCCCTGCCCTCAGAATCCAGTAGCATCTTCAACGAAAGGAGGACCCAGTTCTTTCTGCCTTTCCACTCCCACACCTCTCACCCCTCTGTACTGCTTAAATAACAGGAAAAGGCTACTTCTGAAGGTCGTTTATTTGACTATGGGAAGTTCCTCCAGAGGAAATGCCACTCTCTTGAATCTTTTTCCTAAAATCTCACATAGAGATTAGTGCATGGAAAATCATAACACCATACCATTCCTTCTGCAAGGACTTTCTCTGCAGACTCTGTCCACATGCAGTGCTGCCTTTGTTCCTCAGGCATTTCCTTTTCTTTTTGTGGCTTGTGTCATTGTCAGCCCACATGGACCTCCAAGTCCATATTTCATTTTGCAACTCAAATATGTTCTTTAAGCAGCAACCATTGGCCTCTGAATTTGTTCTCATAATTTGTGACACTTTCATTCTTGTGTATGTAATAAAATATGTGCACTTTTTCTCATGCGAATCTGTCAATTACCTGTCAATTTCGCAGATTCAAATTCAAATTGTCCCAATATTTAGAAAGTAGAAGGAAAATATCTTTTACTCCACAAAGAATTGTAATGAGCGCTGTAAGAAGGGAAAGCAATTCAAGTAATTTAGTGTAACACGTTTATCCAGGGGATGGATTCACACCCCAACCTAAGGGGAGGAGTATAAGGGCTGGAAAACTCATGAACTGATTTCTAAAGCCTCATGCAGCTTGCTTTGTAAAAAGGAATAGATTTGGGATTTAGAACAGAGTTCACCCAAAACAAAATTTGTAGTAAATATTTTCCTTTTTTTTTCATGCTTTAGTACATGGTCTAAAGGGTCTCACTACATGAACCGGATACATTATCTTCCTGTTTTCAGCCTCCCGAGCACTGGGATTGCAGGCACGCGCACCACACCCAGTCTCAGTTGCCTTTTAGCACACTCCAGGGGCAGGGCTGGCACAGCTCACTGGGGATTAAACCCTTGTAGTAAATATTTTCAGTTTGTTATGTAATTGAGAATTTGGAGTAGAAAAGAGAAGAAATTGAAGCTGAAGCTGGCTAATGGGAAACGTTAACATATTATTAATAGTGTTAAGAAGTAAAAAATAACTATTGCTCTTATTGTAAGCTCCTGGCTGTGGCTCTATAACAAAGAATAAGTTGACAAGAGTAAACAAGCGCAAGTTTATTAACACATACATCTTATATAAACCTAGGGGATACTCGGGAAGAAGCAGTTCCAAGAGGTGACTGAGAATTGAGACTTAAATGCACCTTTGATTACATAAGAAAAGGAAGGGTGTGGAAGGGCCTGGAGGAGACTAGTTATGGGATAAGTACCAGGAAAACAGATAAACAAGGGTAAAGTTTGTTAGCAGATTTAATTCAGTGCCTTCTCCATTGATAGGATTATCCTGTGATTATAGTCATCCTCTTTCTGGTACTGGGAGGGAAACACTGAAAAAATGGAGATTTCCTTCATAAATGCAAATTTTTCTTATGAAAGGCTAACTTCTTCTGTTTTTAGAACTTTTTCTGTGTCTGCTGTTTCTCAAAATAATCAGCTCAAAATAACCTTTCTGCAAAAGAAGCATATTTGGAGTGGTATATTCTGGTCTCCCACAGTCATATTTTTGGGGTGGCATATTCAGATCTCCTACAGTAGTAATATTTTAAGGCAATCCAACCCCAATTGTGGTATTAAATTTACCTCAATCCTCAACAAGTTTTCAAATTTTTCAATTTTTTTTTCTCTTTCCATTCTTCTCTTTTTGACATTGCAGATCTTTTGGCTTCACTCATATTTTGGGAGGAGGGTGGTTTTTGAAGACAGGGCCTTGCTTGTAGCCTACCCTGGCCTCAAACTCAGGGAGATTCTCCTGCCTCAGCCAGCTAGGTCCTGGGGTTGCAAGCATGAGCTGTCACATTTGGCTCACCCATATTTTAGTCATTCATCCTCAGCTGCTACATAAAGTCCCAATGGCCTCCTTCTTCCCCTTAGCCTTCAAATTTTCTTTATTTATAAGGTAATGTCAGCTAGGCTCAAGGGTAAATATTTCTCATTTACCAGTTGGTAAAAAAATGTACATAGACAAAAAAGAAATATTTTTAAGTCAATGAGGCACTGTAAGTTGTATGATAATTGCTTTCTCACCCTTCCCATTCCAAGAATTTTAAGTTCATGGTAAGATAAGAAGTTCCGATAAAACTGTGTCTATAACAGAAACACCTAAGAAATCCATCTTATTAGGCCAATTCAGATTCATGCTAAGGTTTTTCCAAAGCTTTGTGTAGTAAGAAGATAAAGATGGGTAGAAAGGAAGCCAGAAAAATCACAATTTTAAGAAAAACACAGATTGAGGACACAAAAATGCCTGAGGTTATAATGACATTTTCTGTTCCAGGAAACTCACTCCAAAAAATTCCTGAGTCTTGAAGCCTCAACCAGCTCTTCAGCTGTGCCCTGGGCCTGTGCTTCCTCCTACCTCTTCAGTTTGTAGGGAAGCAATTATTGAGTAGGTGCCATCTGTCCCAACTTTAAACAGTTGAATGGCTTGCTTTCTAATATAGTTCATCAAAAGGGCAGACTGATAAGCTACAATGTACATCCCACATCATGTCTTGATGACTTTCCAAGAACATATAGAAACTTCAAACCCTAGACCAAAATGTCCTGCATGTTGTCTCCGAGTGTGCCCTTCTTTAATTTTGTCTAATGAACCTTTCTAATGCCTCACACTAATACATCCTGTAATTCTTTTCTGTGACATCAGTCAGAAAACCCACAACACATCATGGGAGTTGAGTGAGTTGAAGTCCCAATTTTCTCTGTCTGGCAGAGAACTCACCCATGGATGGAAGAAAAAAAGGAACAGGACAACCAACTGGAGATCTGGTCCATAGTTAGAAACAGGAAAGGTGCTCCTAAGGCTAAATGTTTGCATTCCTAGAATATTGAGTAAGAGCAAGAGTCTATCCTTCCAAGTGGGTGAGACTATTAAATGAAAGAATGCTTACAAAGTACTTCCCATTCATGGAAACTACATGCCCAGTTTTAAATTTCAGTTCATTCCACCAGAAGTGTTTAAAAGAACACAGTGGCAATTATAGTAACAACAGCAACCAACTAGATAACACTGATTTTTCTCTGGGATTGAGATTTATGTATTAGTTGCTGTTAACATACATCAACTTTTCCAAATTTGCTACAAGTAGCACCAGAAGCTATTATGTGACACATAAAGAGGTAAATCTCTACTATGTATGTGTGGTAAATACTACGTGTCCCATGGGGTAGTAGTTCTCGTGAAGCGTGAAGCTGCAATTTGACTGGCTTTGGAATCTTGGAGATTTTTGGATACAGTGGGACAGACTTCTGGTTGTCCATGGATGAACCATGCAGGCCAAGCCTTGGACTCCAGGTCGGTCCCTCTTCTTTTCTCTTCTTCTCTGCCCCTGCTTTTTCCCCCCAGTCTGCCAGGAGCTCAGCAGCTTTGCTCCACCAGGCCTTTCTTTCAAGATCTCTGTGTCTTGGAGACAGCGAAACATGGACTGAGCCTGCCGAAACTGTGAGCAAGTTAAACCTCTTCTGTAAATTTGAGGTGTTGCCTATTGTGTCTTTTGGTGAAAAAAATTCATTAATACAATTTATTTCACCTTTTAAAACTAAAGTATACACTTGATATAGAAATTGCGTTCTTTATAAATCTATTTTCTTTCTTCTTCTCCCTCTTCTCTTCCTCCTTTGCCTCCTCCTCCTTCTCCTTCTTCTTATCTTTTCTGTAAACCTAGAACTCCAATATTCAATATCCATGGATGCTCTTAAAGGTAATTTGTATATTATACTGAGTAAAGTTTCTTGAGGTTTACCTTATGCAGTACTACACAGAGCAAATTAAACATAACATATAGTTATGTAATACAAAACTACTTATTTTATGATCCTAAATAATTTTTCCCTCTCATGAGATTCTAGATAAGCTACAGTAGCATATGACATCACAGGGTCATTTCTACCAATAGAAAGAATCAGACATCAGAAACCTCTTTTTCAAATGAGCTCAGTGGCTACCTGAATTTCTCCTCTATGTACTTCAAATCCTTAAAATACCTGTCTCTACAGGATCACATAGGAAAACTCTAACCTCCACAGTACCTCAGAATGTGGCTGTATTCAAAGATAGGACCTCTAAAGCAGTGATTAAATGAAAAAAAAAAGCATTCAGGTTCACCATAATCCAACTGGACAGATATTGTTCAAAGTAGAGCTAACTGGACACATGGAGACACAGTAGCAGCACCGGCACCAAGGGGTCGCCATGCAAGGACACAGCCATACACAAGGCTGCTTGCTATCTGTAAGCCAAGAGGGAAAGTCCTTGAAGACGCCAAACTTGGCAACACCTTCAGATTAAAAGTCCAGGCCCCAAAACTAAAACTTCATCTCATTAAGCCACCCAATCTCCAATACTGCTCACTACAGGCCTAGCACATACCTAGACAGTAAAATGTTTTCTCCATGTCGGAACCTTCCCCCAGTGGACAGGCCTGGTGTAGAACCCTGTGGCAGAACTTCCAGCAGAGAGGCTAGGGGCCAGACACACCCAGCTAATCCAAGAGCAGAACATCTTGCCAGAGGGGCAAAGCAGGCTTACTTCCATGGGCTGTAGCAGGAAGAAGCAGAGCATAGCAGCCAGAACCAAGCCACACCCAGCTGGACAAGTTTGAACTTGATACATCCAGACCCGGTAAGCTGAGTCACACTTCTAGAACCAGATCTATGGGACCAACCTCTCTCTCTCTCTCTTGCTTGAGAGAAGGGGCAACAGGTAACTGTGGTGAACTAGTCTTCCTGGAAGAATCCAGGTACATCAAGGGGAGGTGATCAGACAGAACTTAGGGGAACTAATTTAAATACAAATTCACAATTTAATGTCTGCTTAGCTATATAGTCATAATGTTTGCTCTTATAGTCTAAAATACAAACCCATTAGTTACAAAAGTTGTCAAGAGCTAAATCTCACAACATGTTGTTAGTGTTGTTAATTGTAGTTCTATAAATGCAAAACTGTAACTGCCTTAACCACATAATCTCTCTTGAGTAACAATGTTGGTATGTGCTAAGGTAATAACTGCACCAAAGCTCAACACCAAAGGTCAGAGGATAGTGCCACACAAGATGACAAAGACGAGGAGCAATGCATTCTCAGGCCCCCAGCCCACCGACAACAGATGCAGGAGACACTAGCAGAAAAGAATTAGAAAATCATACACCTGAAATCTCTGAAATAACAGCATCGGAAATAAAGAAACAGTTACAGAAAGGTAGAGGAAATCAGATCAGAAATAATCTCTAAAGTATAAAAAGAAATAATAACTATAATGAATTACTAAGTGCTTCTAAAGAAGACACTGAAACAAAAGAGGAGAATATAAAAATGATGGAATCCTTGAATGAGCAATAAGGAAAGAAATAGAATGCATGAAGCAGATTCACAGAGATATACAAGAAATTAAAATCTCAATTAGAAGCTGGCAAAATGGTTTGAATGAAAGTGAAGATAGACTTGCAGACCTTGAAGACACTATTGCACCTAGTGAAAACATAAGAAAAGATATCTTAAAAACAACTAGAATGCACAAAAAAATAATTAAACATCTGCAAGACAAATACAAAGATGAACAACATAAGACTGATAGGCATTAATGAGGAAGGAGTCAATACAAATGATATAAAAATAATACAGGCAGAAGTAATATCAGAAAACTTCCCAAATATGGGGAAACATTCTGCCATTCAGTAACTGAAGCATATAGAACTCCAAATAACATCAACCCAATTAGAGTCACACCCAGACATATAATAATCAAGAGCACAGCAATTCAGCACAGGAAAAATATACTAAAAGCCACTAGAGAAAAGAAATGGATCACATTTAAAGAAAAACCCATCAGAATTATGGCAGACTTCTCTTCACAAATCATTAAGTCAAGAAGAACATGGAGCAGAGTACTATAAGTCCTCTACGAAAACAAATTCCAGCCCAGACTGATATACCCTGCAAAACTCTCTTTCAAGTTTGGAGAAGTGAAATACTTCCATGACAAAGAACAACTTAAGAATTTCATGATGACAAGCCAACCCTACACAGACTAATGAAAGATATTCTAGAGAGGGATCAAAATGAACATAACTCCATGAATGAGAGTGGAAAGAACCCATGAAATATGGCAAACAATTACACACATAAGAAAAATAGGGGACTGGGGAGATGGCTTAGGGCCAGGGAGATGGCTCAGTAGAATAAGTGCTTCCCTGGCAAACGCAAGGGCCTTAGTTCAATCCCTGGTTCCAAAAAAAAAAAAAAATAGGTAACCAACAGATAATGATATGTCAAACATAGGTCAGTACATCCCCAGTTATAACCTTCAATGTAGATGGACTCAATTCACCAATTAAAAGAAATAGACTGACACAGTGGATTAGGAAGCAAAATCTAACAATATGCTGTATACAAGAAGCACACTTAACTCATAAAGAAATTTATAGGCTAAAAGTCAAAGGATGGAAAAAATACTACATGCCCCAGCACTTCAGAAAATAGCAAGAGTAGCAGTCCTGTTCGCAGACAGACTCAACTTCAAACCAAGAATGATCAAATAAAATAAAGAAGGCCACTACATACCGATTAGGGGAAAAATTCAAGAGAAAGAGGTAACACTCATAAATACGTACGCACCAAACACAGGAGCACTCAACTATATAACATAAATTTTAATGGACATGAAAAATCTAGTATCCAGCACCATCATCTTAACACCACAATCTTATCTGAAAAAGATAGGTCAAGCAGACAAATTAGCAAAGAGCTAGCAGTGTTGAACCAGACCTCTGAACAAAAGTACTCAGTGGAACTCCAGAGTGCTCCACCCAACCACAGATGGACACACATTCTTTTCAGCTGCACATGGGATATTTTCTAAAATAGACCACATAATGATCCGTAGGTCATGCTTAAGTATATGCAAGAAAACATAAATTACCCCATGTATATTATCTGACCACAGTGCAATGAAACTGGAAATAAATGACAAAAGAAACCACAAAAACCCCATAAACACATGGAAATTAAATAACATCCTCCTTAGCAACCAATGGGTTACAGATGAAATTAAACAAGGAATTAAACAATGTCTACAATGAAAATTCAAGCACAACTTATCAGAATTTGAAGGATGCAATGGAAGCAGTTCTTAGAAGGAAATTTATAGCTGTGAGTTCACACATTAGGAAAACAGAATGGAAACAAATAAATACCTTAATGCTGCACCTCAAGCATTTAGAAAAAGAAGAGCAAACCGTGCCCTAAGCCCCAAGAAGAGAGGAAATTATAAAGATTAGAGCAGAAATTAATGCAATTGACAAAAAGAAAACAACACAAAGAATTAATGAATCAAAAAGCTGGTTCTTTGAAAGATTAGGAAATTGATAAGCCCCTAACTAACCTCATCAAAAAGAAGAAAAAAAATCGCAAATTGAAGGAATAAGGAATGCAAATGGTGAAATTACCACAGACCCTATGGAAATTGAGAAGATCCTCAATAGCTATTTTGAAAATCTTTACTCTCATAGAATGGAAGACACAGAAGAAATGGACAGATTCCTAGAAAGGTACAGATTACTGAAACTGAATCAAGAAGATATATGAACTTTCAATAACCCACTATCAGCCAATGAAATTCAAAATGTAATAAAAAAAAAAAAACTTACCAACAAAGAAAAGACCAGGTCCTGATGGATTCACAGATGAATTCTACAAGAAATTTATAGAAGGTATAATCCAAATACTTCTCAAACTCTTCAGTGAAATTTAAAAGGAAGCAATACTCCCAAAATCATTCCTGCAGCAGTATTTTCTGGCTTTTCTCCTACTCCCTGGCAAGGCTGTTTTAGTCTTTGTGTTGGTATTTCGTCTTCCACCTGAATTCTTTTTTTTTTTTTTTTTTTTTTTTTCAGTGTACTTGATACAGGTTCTCACTATGCAGCTTGGGCTCGTAGTGATTCTCCTGTTTTCAGCTTCCCCAGTGCTGGGATCGCAGGCATGCGCCACGTTGCCCAGACTTGGTCACCGGTTCAGCATACCCCAGGGATGGGGCGAGTGTGGCATGCCAGACTGGGGTTTGAACCCATGTCCCTGCTCTTGCCACAGCAGGCACTTAGTCCACTGAGCTATCTTGCCGCCGGCCCTTTACCTGAAGTCTTGAATGACCACCCATCCTGTGGATCCTTACTCATCTTTCTTCTGTTCCCTCACCTACAGCCCCATACTCCAGCATCACACACCTAGCATGTACATTTATTTTCATTGTCTGACTCCCTGCATTGTTGTGTGAAGGATTTTGGCCTACCCTGTTCACAGCAATGTCACCTACATCACGATTATTTCCTGGCTCATGAATGGTATGGTTTGGATGTTTTCATCAGAAGGTTTTGTGTTGGCAGCTTCGTCCTGAGGTTGGCTACACTGGCAGTGGAACCTTTAGGGACAGGCATAGTGAGCAGCCTCTTGGTCGTCTAGGGACGCCATCACTCAGTCTCCAGTTCCTCTGGCTTCCTGTTTTAAAATACCACCTGTTCTTTCCCTGTGCTCCCTCCATGATGTGATCGGGCCAACTGGACTTTCTCAAGAACAAACCCACACCAGCACTGTAGCTTGTGTGAGTAGCTCGGTAGGCTCTTTCTGCCTGCCTCACATATTTAATTATAGACATGAAAATGGGCTGAAATGCTCTGTGGGCTCAATGCATGTTTTTTTGAATGAATAAATTAGATGAACTTCATCAGTCTGCTTAGGAAATGGTGTTTTGTTGGGAATAAGTCCTCCTTTCTTGATTAAGTCCCTCTCCCGTGAACTCTGTCTAAAGGGAGGGAAGGTTTATTTCAGATGTATCAGTAAGTTCAAGGAGAGTCCAGTGATCAAGACACGTGATTCCAGGTCTAGATTGTGTACCTTCTCTGGGTGTGATATCCTGAATATGTTCTTTAACTGTTCCAGGAAAGCTGTCTCAAATTTGAAAAAACCTTAATGATTATCTCCCCCACAGCCATGGTACTTAGCAGTTTAAGCAGAAAAATGCATGTAAAGTCTGTTGAAAAGTGCCTTGCTCCCTCCAAGTACTTGGTGTTTCTTTCATCAGAAATGTGATCAGAATTTCTATAGCAGAGCCAGGACAAATCTCATAAATCAAGAAGCTTGACTTCTTTTATTTTTGCCAGTTTTTAGTACCATAATCCCCATAACAAAGCCACTCAGAGAGGCCCCTTTGTCACCCAGAAATAATCACACACCTAGTTTCAGAGGAGTGGGGGAGGTTTAGGAGTCAAGAATTCGCCAGCATCTTGAGCAGAAGAGAGTTAGCACATACTGTGCCTCTGTTCAGGTCTGAGCACTCTTTGTAATATGGCACAGAAAGATGAAAGACAGTCTACATCCTCTTCAAATTTAAGAGCTGTAAGTCAATAAAATCACTTTTAATATAAATTACGAGTATAAAACAAATAAGTAGGACATATGACATCGGAATTATTATGGTGTTCAATTTTGCTTCAACTGCGTAGGGGGCTGATGTTGTATGGGAGGGGCTCTTTCAGGCTCATACTATAAAAAGGATTTTAAAGAATTCCTCACATGCCGCACTGCCTCCTGTTTGCAGCAGGAAGCAAAGGGGTTTAGTTCACAAGGCGTTGAACTGCAGAGCTTGAAGAATATCCTAAGGGAAAAGGCTTCAGCTTTAAATACACAAAGAAGAAAGCCCAAGTACAAGTTCTTAATACATGCAGAAGGCCTATGCTCTGCAGAAGGACTTTGGAGCACATCTTAGCAACTCTGGTAATAAATACCCAGTTGGAAATGTATGGTACATATTAGGATAAGGAAAGTCTGGGCATTTGGAAATTTTGAAAGAATTAAAAGTAAACAGACAAACAAGTATAAAGTGGAGGCCAGTTAGAATAATACACAGCCTAGTACCACCAGTACACAGTATCAGGACTAGTGGTTTAGGTATTTTTATTTATATGGTAACTTTTATATTTTTGTAGAGTTACTGCACTTGAGAAGTTGTACAGTATAAAATATAAGAGCTAGGATTTGAATCCAGGTCAGTTAGATAGAAATCTGGCTCTTTTATTTTCTGTTTTCATTTACATTTTGCAGTATAAGGATTCATCACTGGGGTTCATCTTTGCTATGCAGATCTGCCAAGCTAAGTCTCCAGTGCTTTATAAATTTGATTTTGAGACAGGGCCTTTGAAGGCACCAAGGCTGGGCTGTGTATGGAGATGGCACTACCTTTTTCAGGATGCCTGGGAAGGAAGGAAGTAAATGATGCGCAAAGAGTATGCTGCACAGCACTGCCATCTCGGCAGCACTTGCTAAGTGGAAGCAACTGCACTAACGTGACAAGAGCAATGAGAATGGCCAAGAAGGGAGAATTTAGGAAGAAAATACTTCAGAAAATGAATGGAACAGGTTTAAATACAGAGGAATAAATACATCTCAGATCCTAGAATACACTGAGAAGAAAGTAGACCCCTCCAGCCTCACAAGAAAGATGTGAGGGATACAGGACATTGATACTAACTGAATGGAGGACTGGAGCTTGGAAGACGAAATGGAATCACCTTCCTGTTGCAGTGCTTTGGACTTCACTCCCCTGAGTATGCTCGGTCCTCACCAGGTGGCCAGCTCCTTTCAGAAGATCAACAGAGAATTTGGTGACCCCAACAAGCCTTGTTCTGTAATTTTAGACTGCTATACTATTCATTTACTGAAATGAATCTAGTAACAAAGAAACTTTCTCATTGGATTGTCAATGGTGCAGTATAATATAAGCATACTTTAAAAAATCCTTAGGGGTCTTAAGACATGGTGCTTCTCTTGTTGGGGTGTGAGGGGGTATCCAGGTCATATTCTAGAAAAGGATACGCAAAATAGATCAGAAGAAGATTCTTGCTGTTCTTTGGTCTAAATTTCCCCAGTGCATCTTTGAAGACCGTGCACTCCATGAAAAGGCTTTCTAAGGTCACCCTTTTCCTTGACTGTTTATCTGAATCATTTGAATGGTTGAATATTTTTATCTGTGCTACCATTATCTACATGGATAAAATATTTTCCTGCTGATCCTCTCAAGCTCGAAAGCAAGGCTTTGTGTTTCAGTATGCTTTGACTCCTGAGATGATTATATTTTATGCTGGCTCATGGCATAAACTTTCCAGGCCCCTTGCTGAGTTGGCATTGTTGTACGGCTGATTCCTTGCATGACATACAGTGTCTGAATGCCTTTCTTGTCCTGGCTTCCCACTGTTTATCAGATTACAGATAAAGAATAAAAAGAAAGAGCATACAACTAATACCGCATGAGGGTCTCTAATGATATTAAGGGTTACCTTCTCTTTAAGGGAGCATTTGTTATTTCAAAATGATTGGATCATCCACATTTGTCATGCTGGGCGAGTCACCTCAACTGCAGACTGGAGCTTTGGAAAGCTTTCCTCCTGATCCCTGAGTTCCTCTGACTTTTAGCTGGAGGAAATCTACGCCCCGGGAAATTAGATGTCTAGAATGATCTCAGTGGATGGTTCTCCCCAATCCTCATTACAGTGCACAAGTTTTAAGGAAACTATTTAATGCTTCCCTATTATTTTGAAGAAAAGACATAATACCCCCTCACTCTCTGAAAAGAACTGTAGCTATTTCTTTTAAAGTGGAAGAAAATCGATGCATTGAGACATTATCTGGAAAGAATACAGGATATTGTAAGTTGGCTTCTAGTCTACGAATACTCAGCAAGAGGCTGAGAACTAAGCCTTGATTAATCAAACAATTTTCTTGTTTTGAAAACTTCTTTGCATCTATTATTACATAACACAATAAAACTGTTTCTTTATGAAGATGTTTACCAGCATTCACTGCACTTTAGTACATTAGTACAAACCACAAATACAGCTTCCTACACACACACATACACACACACACACACACACACACACACACACACACACACCCCTGTGCTGCAGAAAGGAGCCCCTGCCTCCTCTCTACCTTCCCTCTTCTCTGTGCTACTACATTCCACTGGGTCAGACTGACTTAGTGCTTTGTTTTTAAACCTATCTTAACTTAATCTTAGCTGTGGGCTTTTGGATTACACTGCTCGATCTTACCTACAACAGGTAGGTGAAGGAAGCTTGGATACAGATGTGGCATCCAAGAAAGAAAACTGAGGCAAACAGTAGCAAGTGTACTGGAGCTGGTGTTGGCCAAGAAAGCTCCAGAGAATGCAGTGCAATTCACACTTCCAAGGCATGTCATTTAAAAGAAGCATCGTTAGGCTGAAAAGGATTATTTGGTGGTAAAATCTGAGTTATGTTTCCATCCCCTTGAACAATCATATTTCCCTGGGAAGTGTCAGCCTGTCCTTTGTACCTCATTGCACGTGGCTCAGGGGCTCTGAACCTGATTTGTAACTAATCCATTTAGACTGAAGGAATATCTGGTGATGGCAAGAAGTGCTCAACTTTCTTTAAAGAAGTCCTAGAGGGCTCTGGCTCTCTCAGACATCTTGGGCAATGTACAGATTAGCCACAGGAGGAGATAATCTCTCTGATCAGTCTCACCAACATGCCAAGATCCCATGACTGGAATTGTTCTGATATCTGCCTTGTCACTAAGAGTTGCCCAGAGGTGGAAGGCACATGGGCTCTGGTGACAGCTGTGGTAGAACAGCAGGAAGTCAGCACATGGATATTTGAGAGCCACTGTCACAGATGAGGAGAAAAGAAACAAACACATAAGATCAAAGAGTTTGGAGAAAATAATCTCCAGTGAGAGTTCCTTTAGGTTCCCAGGGCCCTGTGGAATCAGATCCCTGTGCTAGCTCTCTGCCCTGTTGATGCTCCTGCCCTGTGTCTCTCTTGTAAGAGATGGCCCCTCACTGAATGCATAACTGCACACCAAGCACCATCTTGTTCATTTTCCAGCAGCAGTGGGAGCCCATAGTCCACTCTGCCAGAGATTAGTATTATAGATTTTCTGTTTTACAAATGAAGAAAATGAAGCAGAAAGGATCAAAGAATTTTTCCCCAATTACATAGCTAATATTTAATACTAGAATTCAAACCCATGTATATCAAATTCTTAAACTTTTAGCTACAATATGCAGGCACTTTATTTCTTCTCTGCTGTTTACCATTCTCTTTCTTGGAAATTCTTGGATTTACGTGTCAAGTTACTCACCGAGGGTGGGATTCTTCTTGGAGAACCTTCATGAATGAATTTTTCTGGACTAGTGGTTCATTAAGGCCAAGACAACCTCTGGATTGCGCTTGATGCTTGAGCACAGATTCGACTGCAGAGTACGAATGCAGGTAGACAACTGAAGAAATAGGAGTCTAAAGTAACTTTGAGCGAATAAATACCATCCATCCTTCGACACTGACTGAACTCAAATTACTCCTCTGCACAGCATCTATTGAGAAGCAAAGGCACAGGGATCCTATCTGCTTGCTTCTAAAATGGGCTGTTTTCTGGATGTGTGATAGGCAGAGGCACATGCTTGCTTTTGTGACGACACACAATTCCATACTGCAACTGAGCTCAAAGAATTGATGTTTCAGGTAGATTAGGCAAGAGAATTGGAGCCATATATTCCTACTGTGCTGTCCCTAATGATAGAGTTAGTCTAGTTGAAACATGTAGATTAACACTGAGAAGAAGCTGACAAAGACATGATGAAGGCATTATATTGGCTAAAGGTAGAAAACATTCGTGAAGTCAGTCTCCAGCTGTGAATCCCAGCCCTCCATGAAGCTGCTGAAAGTCAAACCCAATTGCCTAGGCAAGTGGAATCTCAGATCTTTTTAATTAAAAAAAAATGAAACCTTGATTCGTTCTAACTTGCTGAGCAGCATTCTGTTTTTCTTTTATTAAGCGCAAGACAGATATGAACCAGAATATGAGAAGCAAAATCAAGGGAGAAAAGTAATAGGAAGAGAAATGTGTAAGATAAAGGCAGAAAGCTCAGTGAACTAAGGGTGGGAGTTGGGAGAACTCATAGTTACAAGTCCTTTTTTCAGAGATACTAGGGAAAAAAATACAGATGTGTATAATTTTTGCCCCTCCAGACCCAGAGATCAAGTGTCTGGATTTGAAATCCCTTACCTAATGGTTGAGTTATGCTGTCTAAGTGAACTTTCTTTGCAACTATGTTTTTATTTTTATTTTTTTTTTAAAGTAGCTGTTAAAATGATTGTTACTACATTAAATGTGAAGAGTAAAATGATTCCTTTATATCACTCAGGGCAAATCTTGGCACATGAAAGAGAGTCAGTAAAACAGTGCTCCGGCAGAGATTTTTGTTTATCCAACATCCCCTCTCTTCTTTACTGAAAGTACACCGTATGGGTTACAGGACAGTGAGCCTAGATGAGGCTACTTTCTGGGCTCTTTTGAACAGAGAGCAATCACTTGGGGGCAGTTCTGCCTCTTTCCAGTAGTTAGAAAACGCCTGGACATTTCTAGAAAAGTTATCATTTTCCTATTAAAAGAGGGCACATCACCTTGGCATCATCCTTTCTTCATTTTTTTCCCTCTTAGACGTGGACCTAGTGCTGGGAGCCAAAGCCACCATTTGTGACCAAAGCACCAAGCCAAAGGAAATTGCAGAAATGTCAGCCAAAAAAGGATGAAACTTCTAAACCAATATAGTAGGTACCAGATTTCTTTTCATGTAAAACAACTATCCCCTTATTTTGCTAATTTTTATTTAATTTTTTTGGCGGAACTGGAGATTGAACTCAGATCCTTGCATTTGCCAGTCAAGCACTTATCCTACTGAGCTATCTCCCCGGCCCCAGACTATCCTCTTAAAAAAAGACTGCCAGAAATTCTTTTGTTATTTGCAGCTAAAAGCATTCCCACTAGAATTACCAACCTTTTTGTAAAATGTAGACTCAGGTGTTATCTTCATTTAGTTTTTAAGAAAAAGCCTCCGAAGAATAGGTATTTATTTATTAATTTATTCTTGCATTTTTAGGGAAGGGTCTACAAAATGTACAGGGTCTCACTGAATAGATCGGACTTGTAGTGATCTGCCTGTTTACAGCCTCCCAAGAGCTGGGATTATAGGTGCGCACCACCACGTGTAATCTCAATTTTCAGCATACTCCGGGGGCGGGGGTGGCACAGCAGGCCGGGTGATTGAACCCTTGGGCCTCTGTGCCTGCTTGCAGGCACTTTAATCTGAGAATAGGTATTTAATTCCATATTTTTCAGCTGAGATTTAAAATCTTTTGGGTTATAATAACAAAAATGAACATTTTAATATTAGAAACATGACAATTATAGTTATAAATAGTGAATTATGATAAAATAATAATATAGTAACAGAAGATTTTCTGTGCCACAAATTCTGTTTGTGGAATCCTCATAGCAATTCTATAGAAGACTTACTGTAATCATCTTCATTTTGTAGATAAGGAAACTCAAGCGCAGATAGGTAAGTAGCTTGCATAAAGTTACAGAATGAACATTCAATTCCACGTTTTTTCTGGCCACCAGTCTTGTGCTGCTAATCCTGCCTGCCTCTCTGCAGTTCTGAGATGACGTCTCTCTCTATCGGGTCCCTGCCAAGGCTCCTCCTTGCAGTTGGAATAGTTTTCTTCCCTCTCATTTCCTGGCTTAATCTGACTGAAGTTCTCCTACCTTCGTGTAAGATCATTCTACTTGGAAACCGTCCCTGACGCCCTCTCCTCTCTGGGTGACTCATTTCCTCTGTTCTAGCCCTTAGTCCACACTTTCCTGTTTGATTTATTTATCTGAGTGTTGTCTTCCTGGTCACTCAGTCTCCTCCGTGTCCACTAACGTCCTCCAAGCCTTCGGTTTGCAGTTAGCATTCATTCAGTGAGGATCAGACTGGCTTGGCCTTTTGTATTCATTTGGGCTCTCAAGGGTGCCGAGAGTGTGAGCAACAAGCAAGCCTGGTGCAGAGGGCGAGGGGACAGAATTCCAGGACCCTGACAGGACCTGCAGTTCAGTTCACGATGTTCCCAGGAAGTCATGTTGACTGATGAAGCATTTACTGCAATTGGCCCTGGAGAGCTGCTTAGTTCAGGCCTGAAAAAAGGAAACAGAAAAATAAAATGCTCTGAAAGGTAGCAGTGTGAGTCTCTATGAGGCAAGCCTAGACATGTGCTGGGAGTGGAAGAAATGTAGAATTATGAACAAGAATCCCTCCCACGAATGTCTAAAAATGATGTTTCTAGCAGCTTTAGGTACCACCGTTGTGCAGGCAGAAAAGTATTTGATTAACTCCCTGGTGTTATCTCTGAGGTGTGGGTGTGTTGGAAATCTGCATGCACAATATTCCCCGCAGACAGGCGACTGGGCATTGTTCTACACGCGATGCATGTGGCCCTTCAGCTCACTCTGTGCGTAGCTGAAGTCCGACGCTGAAGATCTTGTCCTTCTCAAGGTCAAGCTAGCTGTGCTGAGACCATTTGTGTCTGGCATTTAAGAACCAGATAATGACATTTAAGGTTGATTTGAAATGAAATTTTTCAATGTCCCAGAATGAGGAATACACCCTATCTCACTCACTTCATTCTCTATTTTCTGCCACAGATTTTCAGATAGCTTTTTCTCATCTGTAGTTTTCCTCCCGTATCATAGTGCATCGTGAGTCAGATGTGGTTCCTTAAATGTGACTTTAGGTCTGGCCTGTTAAAATACAGTACAGAAGCCTGGAAGGACCAGAAGGTAGCACCTCTACAAACTATGGCACAAGGCTGCAGCTTATCATCTCTGTTCCCCACCCTCCGCTCCTTCCTTGCACTCGAGTTAGAAGCAATATTTAACTGAGTGATTCTCAAGGTCAAATAGAAGAACTTTCCTCCAAAGTGTAAAAATAAGAAACAACAGCAACAGAAAAATCTGAATTTCCAATGTGTCTTAGCATTCTCATTGCCTGGATTTATCAGGGATTCTGTTTTCTCTGATTTGGTAGTAACGATAATAGCCCTTAGTACGTCATATGGCGCCCAAGTAGGCTTATTCTGTGTCACATTTCAGTCAACTGGTAATGGGTGCCAGGGTTAATTTGGTGATAACAAATCAGGATCTGTGTTTTTCTTAGCAGATATTATGCTTAAACTGAGGAATTGGCAACATTTTTTGTATAGGTACAGAAAAATATTTTAGGATTTGCAAGCCATATGGTCTCTATCAAAACTGCTCAATTCTGCTATTTTAGTTCAAAACAACCAAGACCACACATAAATAAGTAGGAGTGGCATGTCCCCTGAGGAACCTGCTTCCCGAGTACTGGGAACTGAACTCTGTGCTTTTGAATTCAGCCACTTCACAGCCTCACTACCTTGCTAAGTTGCCCAGGCTGGGCTAGAACCTGTAATCCTTCTTCCTCAGCTCCTGGAAGTGCTGACAGTAGAGCCTGTGGCATTATGTCCAGCAGAAACAACTTTCTGTATAAATATGGGTTGCTACATTGGTCAATGACTGGTACACAGTTTGTTGATCCCTGCAATGACCAATGTCTTTGGTGGAGGGTGTTTGGCAACTCAGATGCCCTACGTTGCCCACACCAAGTGGAGAGATCGAGCGCTGCCACACCTTTTCATGTTTATAATCTCTTTGACTGAACCTGGAAAGTGTGTGAAGAGCAGCAACAGCAGCAGGTAGCTGTAAGGTCGCGATGCACTCTGCTCATGGCATGCAATGTGCTGGACTCCACTTTCATCCTTGTGAGCTACATGATACTGGGCAGAGGATTATCCTGTTTGTGACTCAGCTACTTAACTGGCTGAGTAAAGGTAGCAATATCAGCCCCAGACAAAAAGGACTTTTTCTATAGATGCATGGAATGAATGCAATTATTATTGTTATCTTCCTTCTCTAAACTGGGATTAGCCTTATAAACTTATAAGTATTAATAAGATAGCATGTATAAAACGTATACCATAATACTTACTGCATAAAAATGTTTAATGAATAACTATTATTTATAGTACCACTTTACAAATAAAGAAAGTTAAAAATAATCAAATCATTCTGCCAAAGCTTTACAGTGAATAATAACAGAAATGGAGCTGAGAGCCTTCAGATTCCAGAGATTATTTGGGCTCACTAAAGATGAACAAAAGTCTTTGGAGCTCCTAAAAAAGGTAAAAAGTCAAACATAAACAGAAGCATTTTTATTAAAAGTGGTGGAATGTGGATCAACACATATTCCTCTTAAAATACCTTGAGGCGAGGCATGTATTTCTTACAGGGTGGCTAGGAAGCAGCTTCGCCCTGGGAACAGAGCATCGGCCTTAGACCCATCAGAAGAAAGGCATAGCTCTCCCTTCCTGAAATGAACCCATTGCTCTATATGTTCCTGTTTTAGTCCCCATTGATCCCTTCATCTTGAACTGAGCTGAGTGGAGACATGGCAAGTGTGTAAATTAGGGAGCCAGCAGGCTCCCCTCTGTACCTGCGTGTCATCTGGGGCAACCTGGTCTCCCCTTTCTCCCCTCTCTCCCTCTGTGCTCTGCTCTCACTCCTACTTTCACTTCTTAGGAATTTTTCTCAGGGAACCAGAAGACATTTCCTAGTTTGCTATGGAGCACAGGATTTCAGAGGCAGCACTAGGCCATGAGGAAGGGCACAGCGGGCCAGAAGAACCGCTGGGAAAGAGAAGGATGGCGTCACCAAAGCAGAAGGCCTAGATGGGTGGGAGGAGCAGTGTGATTCTAGTTCGCTGGCTGGGTCACCTGACTGCACGTCCTGTTCTTGGGTCCTCGGAGAACCTGCTTTGCATGGCCACAGGCCCAGGATGACTGAATTAGCTGTGTGGGCCTCTCTTGTTTGCAAACTGAAGAACTCAGGTTCAAAGAATGCTGTTACAGAAGCAAGGCCAATGGGACAGACGAGGAAAATGTTACATGTCCTGATATGTCACGTGCAGGGACGGGAGGAAGAGAAACACGTGCACCTCCAAGTTTTGTTTTAAAAGCAAAATGAATCCAAGTTTTAGTGACTGGAACTTGCTCCTGAAAACGGATTGCCAGCGTCGGTTCCCAAACAAAGCTATGCAGGTCATCGCTGTGGGTTTCCTCTCAAGTAGCACTGCACGTGATTTCTGCCTTATTTCATTCTTATTATGACACTAAATATCATTGTCTATTATGAGCACCCAACTAGTCATTAGATAGTGAGGAGTGAGTACCTCAAATGCTGTTTCAGTTCTTAAAGGACTTTCCTTAATGTAATTTCTAGTGTTGTGAGCCATCCACCAGCAGTTGAAGTTGTTTCTTTTTAATAACTTGAGTCCTGGGCCTGGGGAGACAGTCCAGCAGTCTAAGCACCTGACTGGCAGCACCTGACCTAGGTTTGAACCCTGGTACTCATGCTGTGCCTGTCCTAGAACCCAGGGCACACCATGCTGGCCACAAAAACCAGGCCTGATGGTGCAGCCCTGTGATCCCAGGGCTGGGGAGGCTGAGGCTGGAGGATCACTATAAGTCTGAGCCGCATAGTGAGACCCTGTACCAAATAAATAAATAAATGATTAAAAAAAGAGTAACTTGAGTCCTTAAAGTTTACCTTGTCCACCTCCTAAATTTCTTGGGTTTTATAAATTGATTTATTGCCCACCCTGCTTGTTCAGTTGGCTTTCAGCCCCTCCTTTTCCTTTTCTTCAGACCCGAAGCTGTCATTATCACTTTGTGACATCAGGATTCTAGGGGGTGCAAATGGTTGCTTCTCACAAGCAGTGCAGGGAGTCCAGCTCTGGGTCACAGACTCTCCTGCTGTGGTTATGTGACTGGTGCTCACCAGGAAAACATACCAAACCAAACCAAACCAAACCAAACCGAAGCAAGCAAAGCAAAACCTCCTTTGGTTGTAAAAAAAAAAAAAAAAAAAAAATCTAAGTCCTGACCTGCCTGTTAGCAGGCAGATGTGCTGCAGTTGTGGTCCCACAGCATGAAGGAATGAGATTACAAACCAAAAGAAGGAGAGTTTCACTGGAAATAAGGAGAAAGAATAGCTCCTGGATGACCAGGGGGATCCCGCAGGGGTGGCCACCAAGGCTCTGGGGGTTATGTGCACAGGAAAGAGCCAGTGTGAGTACAGCCTGGGTGAGATTCCACCCACCCATAGGACTATAGCACGGTGTTGAAGGAAGGCTTTTTGGGAAAGGCTGGGCCCAGCGGTTCGGCTCCCCACTGAGGCACCTCCCGTCTTTCAGGACTTGTTGGGCCAGGTGCTGCTAAGTACAACGCAATCTCTAGTCACTGCTTGGAGCTGAGGGAGGCAGGTAGGCATGCAGGGCTGACCCCTGCTGCTTTATTGTGCGACCTGGCCTTCTTCAGATGTGCCCCAGGCATAATTCTGATCGGCTGATTGATTGATTAATTGATTGATTGATTAATTATTGCTGACTTCCATGAGAGCCCATTCCCTCTCTGTCTGCATATTAATTTCTGACTAGCTCAGGTTCTTACGGTATTTTGATCCCAATCCAGATGGACAAACTACTCAGTGACACTTGCGAGTTGGTTGCCATCTTATAATTTGGAAAATAAAAGAGTTCCATGTATCATTATTATTGACACTTTGCTAAAGGAGTAATGGTTCAGAATGAAATTCAGAAGGAAGCTTCAAGATTTTTGCCTTTTTTTAAAAAAAAAAAAAAAAAACATCTTTCTTTGTTGCCTGGGTTGTCCTGAAATCCTGAACTCAAAGGATCCTTCCAGGTAGCTGGAATTAGAAGGTGGACCACCAGGTCTGGTTTAGGAAAAACCAGTGTTGGAAAGTGGTACAACTGAAAGGTGGCACACAGCCCCCTTTGATAGTTCTAGACAGCAGGTTGGACAGCACGAATCGCTGGCTTCAGACTCTTCCATTTCAAACACTATGATCATATCCAAAATGATAAGCACTTCCAGCTCACTACGTACTAGAGGTTAGTAAGTTTTCCGTGTTACTCAACTGAGTAAGCAAGTGTCCCGAGGACTGCAGACTTGATTTACAAAAGATTGACAGATGAAGGGAGCAATGATTATGCTATAGTGTGATGAATTCTATGACAAAACCACATGCACAAGGTCCTGGGAAAGCTTGGGAGAGGAGATGACACTTGGAGGGTCATGCAGATCGTAGAGTTACAGAAAGGACAGAAAGGGAAAGGTGTTGCAGGCAGCAAGCATAACCGTGGTGGAGAAGGGCTGAGCAGAAAGGAGAGATCCTGAGGAGAACTGCCAGGAAGCTTTGGAGACGGTTGCCTGGCAACCACCTAGCACAGTTGGGCCTTGTTGCTGAACCATTCAGATACTCTTGGCGGCCCAATCTCTTTCTCCACCCACATCAAGTTGAGCATTTTGTCTAAATCTGCAGACACCAGTGATGGAGAGTAAGTTATTTCAGGAACACCTCTTCTCAAGCCAGAGGGTGTTTCTTCTTCTTATCCAGAGGGACCCCAGCCTCTTGGATTCAGCCTCATGCAAGCTATCAAGGAGGGTAGAACTCACTTTGTGGGTATTGTTTTATGAGTAATACAAAGCTCCAAAAGAAGAAATAAGATTCGAAACCAAGGAAGAAAAGGCTCAGAGAAAAGGGTGGGTAAGTGCTTGCATATATTAAAAACAAAAGGAAAGAAAAAAGACAAGAAAGCAAACCCACACAGCCCTTCCAGCGTTCTCTGTGGAGGCAGAACTGCATCAATGTCCCCATGGTTTTTTTTTATGATGTATCTCCTCCCTCTGTGAACAAATTGGTAAAATATCAAGATCTTTTCTAGAGATACTCAGCCCCAAAGAACTTACAGTAGGTGTTGTACTTTGCAGCAGTGACAGTGTCTATGTGATTCTAGCCAAAACAGTCTCCTACTTGGTGGTGAGAGTGAGGGGTGGAGATTCTGACCATGACTCACCGGGGAGGGGGGGAATGGGGGGTGGTCAGAAGAAGTGGGCAGACCAAGATAGATTTCTCAAGGTAGTGAGTGCCACGTGTACCCCTGCAAGTCTGGGGAGTGTGGGGGCGGCCTTCTCCCATCTGCACCCCGTTTACTCTTCACTTGTCTCCATCTCTCTCTCTCTCTGCCCCCACAAACACATGCACACACTGGAGAGGGAGGCTATTTCCAGCTTGCTCACAAAGACAAAAATCACACCCAGGCACACAAAACCTAGGAAAGGATACTTCTGTGGGAGCAGACCACAGTTTTGAATAAGTGAGTTGAAAGGAGGACCCTCCAGAAGGAAGGAGAACTACAGGGATGTTTGGTTCTTCCCAACTGATTGACTTGTGTTCCTTTCATGGTTAAAAATCTTCTGAATTATGATCATTAGCATCTGCTTATGTGGGAATTTCTGAAAGAATGACAGAGAGCCTCCTAAATAAAATCCTTTTCCAACAATCTACTTGAATGTTTAATGTATTTCTTTCACTTCATGGAAGGAAGACATTACCGCGCTCATGACTGTGGGTCTGGTCATGTGCTATTTTTTTTTTTTTTTTGATTCATATATTGAGGAAGTGACTCACACTTGATTAAAAGCTTGACACCACCTACTCATGCAAATTATGTGTGTGGCCGAGAAAAGTAAAGGCGACTGCCGTGGGACAGCAGAGTTCCTTCCTCCTTGCCATGCAGGCTTCTAGACCCCTGAACTGCTGGGTCTACAGCAGACACACCAGACAAGTGGGATATTTGTATGGCTAAAGTGTGTGTGTGTGTGTGTGTGTGTGTGTGTGTGTGTGTGTGTGTGTTAGCACTCTGGTTCATTGTGGATGTCAAAGCTATTACATTTATGGGATCTTTATTGACTTTGTGGAGAAACTGCTGGCATGCCAAATCATGTTGTCAAGCACAAATTACAGTCATAAAATAATGGTTATTCATGATTGTTTTTGTGCCTGGCCATATTCTCTCAATATCCCCTAGGTTGATATCTATAATCTCTACAATAATAATCTCAAGGAGGTTGAAGGAGTATACTCAGCTTAATGCTGCTTAGCACTAAAAATGCATGTTAGTTTATAGTTTTCTGTGTCTGCTTTTAGAATTGGACTATGAAACCCACCATTATTTAAAAATATTCCTATGTAATGTAAGGCAGTGAGATAGAATATTTTATTCATAATGTATGACAAAGATAGAAATTTAAAATATTTCAATATCTGCATTACTCAGCTTAGCATGTAACTTTACATTTTCACAACTTCTTCTGTTTCTTTTATAAAGATCAATCCTTGAGGGCAGGTTAGGTTTTGTTTTTATTTAAAACTTTTATTATATTCTCTTCTGGGCCTAACATAAGGTAAAATTTCAAGGACAGCACGGGAAAGGGGCATTTAAGGTATTATGGTGTACCTGCTCAAAACAGATTCCTACAGAATCACATTTTGCACGGTGATTGGATTTTAGAGCCAACACACCTGATGGTTTTTTCTTAGCTTCTCTCCAGCTTCAAAATGTCCAAACTGCCTTTTTTCTCCTGGCCATGGGGAACTTGACGAGACTGAGCTCATTGTAGGTGAAGGCAGGGACCTGACTGTCTTGTTTGTCTGTGGGGTGCACCTCCATGACTACATGCACATCACATGACCCAAATGAACCAATGAGGACATAATTCCTGGGCTTCATTTTGAGCTGTAATAGAAGTCAATTTCCTTTTCCAACAGCTTCAGGAACCTTCTGAGGTCCAAGAAGAAATGGACTTTATATGAATTCACCCAGAACTGAAAATGCAGAGCTACCAAGCATGAGGAAGACCCAGGGCTCAGGAATTTAGCTTGGTCCCAGGTGGTCCTGAACCTGAGTAGGAGCCAGTCCGTTCAATTTTCCCATAGTCCAATTCGAGTTAGTGGTGTTTCCATTCTTTACAACATGAGTGTTATCTGATTCTCCAGCACAGAGAAGAAAACAAATCCATGTATCATTACAGTCACAAAATCTCAAGCACCAAAGCAACCAGTTCTTTTCTTATCATTAAAATAGAATGCTGTTTATTGAAATGAGCATGGGATGAGGTGAATGGTGTTCACTGAAGGGCCCTGTTGGGGAAAATATGCTTCATTAAACTCTGAAAACCTGTTGTGTAGTCAAGGGCTCAAAGAGCATAAGGTGAATGGAAAGTTGGCTCACTACAGGAAACGGTTCAACTTTCAGTGCTTGCTCTAGGACATGTGTGCATTAAAAGAATGTCAGGTAGTACCTTGGACATCATTGAAAAGCATCTCTTTCCCTCTGTCTTCCCAATCAAATACATGAGGTGTAATGCAAGTATATGGTACCAGGGTTTGAACTCAGGACCCTGCAGTTGCCAGGCAGGCACTTATTCTAATGATCTATCTCCCCGGCCCATGGTGAAGGTTTTAATAAATTATTTACTATAGTAGAAGCCACGTTGCCATTACTTCCCCCACAGGATGCCCCTCACTCCCAACATGCTTACACCATGGCACTCGTCTGTATGAGGTGTAATCAGAGGTACGTAAGTGCTATTGTTTCCATCCAGCAGGCAGATCCCTGAGACGTGGCAGCATGACCTCGCCTACTTCGTTCATTGGGTCTTCCACCTTGAAATTTTTGCTTCTTCCGCAAAATAAAAATAATCATGAAAGATAAATACTTTGCATCAATTCAGGATACCAAGAGAGCCATGACAGAACAACAACTGATACTCAAGAAAGAGAACTTCCAGAATGGCTGTGAATGCAGCGAGAACTGTGGGTAGGTGGGCGTGCAGTGAAGGGGCGCCAGGAGGTAATGCCAATGTCTTTTACCATAATAGTAATTTTAAGCAAAAATCTAAGCATTCACCTGTTTTTGAACCACATTTCATATTTGCCATCTTAGAGCAAAACAGAAAATACCCACAAAATTATCTAACTTTGTCTTCACAAAATTATTTATAGAAGCAATGTTTCAAGTGTCAACATATGAAACTCAGGGGAGTTTAGTTCTTTTTCCAACATTCTAGAGATTGTAGCTAAAGACAGGATGTATAGCTAGGCCTATCAGACAAGGTACCCGATACAGGAAAGTGTACATCATTTTTATTGATTAGAAATTTACCCATCTTCGATTTATGGAAAGCTATGAATATGGTCCTAAATCGCCATGGCTGAGGAATCAATGAGCCTGTTTCCTAATGTGATATTTGAAGCCATGGGCCCATCCCCTCCTTGTCTGTATCTGACAGCACCATAGTTTTAGAATCCTAGGTGCCTCTAAATAGCAGAGTGCTCAGGAGTCAGGCGAAAATGTGATCCTTACGGTGTCCGATGTGGCTAAAACCGATGCCTTCCTGTAAGGTGGGGAAGCCACACGATGCAATGTGGCAGAAAATAGTCAGTGGCATTAGTGAAGGATATTATAGTTACTTACTGAAAGCAAAGCACTAAGAGCAGATGTCACTTAATCATCAACACAGAAATGATCCCACTGGTTTATCTTCCATTTGGAGATACTGCAGATAAAATGAGACCACAGATGCACCTGAGGCTGAATGTGGTGGCCTCCAGGACTTCGTCTGTTCTTCTGAGTGTGGGAAAGAAGTGGAGGAAGAGAAAGGCTCATCACCTTCCTCAGAGAGCCTCCCCCCAGGAATTCCCTTTCTCTGCTTTCCTTATTGGTTCTGTAGAGAGACTAATAATTATCAAGGACCTGCCTGTATCAGTGTCCTTCAGGTAGTAGCATTAGGTAGCTTAATCACTTCAACATTGCTTTGAGATAGTTTTCCATTTTACAGAGACAGACATTTGGAAATTTTAAGAGACTTTGCCAAATCAAATTCAACATATTGCTGTGCCAGCTCCACCCCTGAGGCATACTGAAACAGCGATTGAGACTGGATGTGGTGGCACGCACCTGTAATCCCAGTGCTTGGGAGGCTGAAAACAGGAGATTGGACACTACTGGTCCAATCTGTATAGTGAGACCATGCAGATCCTGTACCAGACCCCCCCCCCAAAAAAAAAAAATTCAACATATTGGGAAATCTAAATCTCCCTATTCTAAACTCCAGAGCAGAGTTCACTAAACTACACATATTTATAAGTCTCCTGGTTATCAGCTGTGACCCAAACATCACTGTTCACAGCTTTCCCCAGATCTAAACTTTGATAATTTTATAAGATTTCCTATTTGTCCATAGTTTTACTTAAAGAGATTAGTTCTCATTGCTTTCATTGAACTATTGGGTTGGACTGAGAATTTATCTTCCTTTTTCCCTTGCACACACTTAATTGCCTAACTATTCAGGGGTAACATGTATTAGGGTTCATAAGAAGTGAATGAAATGTAAGCGTTTTCATCTAGTGGCATCAGATAAGTGAGTGTTATTCTCGCTGAATGATCCTGGGACCTTCTTAACTACTTTGAAACTCTACATTTTTTTATCTATAAAATGAGAATAATGGCACCTCAAAAGGTGGTTCTAATACTAAAGTAGTGTATGTAAAACATAGCTTTCTTTCGCTCTTCTGTTGCTACCTTCTTTTATTAGTTAAGTTTACTAAATAGGAGTCATGAATCCTCAGATCATCCAATAGGTTCCCCCTAATGTAATCTGTCCTCCAGCATCATCTCAGTACAAGATTCTATGTTGTTCTTCAAGGTTTTTCTGAAGTGTATTACCTTCAATTCCTTCTAGAAATTGAATCTTGCATTAGAATGGTTAATAGAATTGCTTAAAATTTCTAGATTTAGACTCTGATTTGGGTTCACAAGTTTAAGAATAAAAGGAAAAGCCAGGCACAGGACCCTGTAAGTGTTCCACAGGGGTCTCCCTGCATGTGTCAGCCAGGTGGAGAATCACAAGTTCTGGCCACATGCTTCAGAACAATAATAATAGGACACCTGAGGAACAGGTGAAGAGGCTGCTCTCGCATGTGGTGAACAGTGCTGAGCATTTGCTTAAGTCCTTCATGGTGTTTCTTGAAGGGCTGTCTCTGAATTATCTGGATTAGTAATACAAGGGTTTTTCAGGTAAGTGTAGCTCTCTGGGCCTGACTGTGGGTCAGAATTCTTGTTGAAGAAGTCATGGCAATTCATAGGTACCAAGTGTCCCAAGTGGTGCTTCTGTTGACTGGAGGTTAGAAATATGCACCCAAGTCACAGTGACTCTCTGAAGACAGCCCAGAGAGGAGGTACTAACCAGAGGTTCTCTGAGACTATGGGTTTTGACTCACTGAGGAGTGAAGTTGAGCTTGTTTCTTTCATGCACTTTATCCAGACCCAATCCCCTCTTCTCCTCCTTCCCGAAATCCTCCATACCTTGAAGCACACCAAGGTCATGCATAGAACTAAGCTCCCTTCAGACTCTGTTCAGAACAGGAAGAAATTTTCCTTGCAGCCAAAATCTGATTTAATTAGCATAGACCAGATTTAGGATGGAAGCAAAAGCCATAGGTATTCTTAGAATTCCTTGACTCTGTATGATTCCAATAAAAGCCTATAGACTTGAGTTTATGTGGCATTTGAGTGAATCTAGTGAAGAGGGATGGAATATCACTTGCTTTTATAAGTCAGGAGGGAAACTATTCCACAAAGCATGCAATTCAGTGCCCTAGTTTTTGACAGGCTATCTGGGAAAATGTCATAGTGCAATGCCAGGGAAATTGCCAATCTCCTAGAAAAAGAAGCATTTATTTTTTTAAACTTAGGAGGTTCAGTGTGCACTGGGATGTGAAGACTTGGGAGAACCTGGATATTCTGTAGAAATGCCGGCACTGTGTACACCCCACTTCATGCATATCCACACCCATCAAACAGTTTTTTTTGGTGAAAGTGCCTTAAATTAAGTTTTTTATCATGACTTTTTCTGAGATCTCATCCTGTAAATAAGACTTGGAAGAAAAAAGAAGACAACTGAAGGTTGAGAAATGTTTCTTCATTTTTAAAAAAATACATCCTGATTAATGTAAATTCAGCTAACTCATTAAATAAATTCAGCAGGCCTCCAAAAACATTGGGAAGCAAAACACATTGTTGCTACACATGTATGGATTTAACTTCTAGTCTTTAAAAAAAAATAATTTTATGGAGAAACAAATAGCAAAGAGACAGTTTCAAAACCAATCTGTAGGACAGTTTCAATAATAAATACATTGCAAATTGTTGTCTCAGTGACTATTCATTGTATAAGATGCAGACATGACATCTGTCCACAAACACTATTAGAACAAATCTTTCTACTCACTGAATTAAGAGAATGTAGTTGTATATCTATCCCAACTATTTTGAATATACAGATACAAAATGATCATTCATTTGTATCCCCTTTTTTTGTTTAGTTTTGTCAGAAAAGGGTATTACATTGTCATTTAAACATTGTAGGTGCATGAATTTAGCAAAATATTCTAATACAGTCCAGTAGTCCATAATAGTAGTGGGTCATCCTCAGGACTGGCAATGTCAGAAGTTGTTGACCTGAGCTCTTTACAGCCCAGCATACCAACATGGCTTCACCTCTTATACCTCATTTTTATACCTTTCTGCTGGATGGATAAAATAAAGCACGAGCTATATAACAAGAAATGTAACTTTTGTATCTGATAAGGTCAGTCAAGTACCCTCAGGATTTATCCTGAACCCTTATACTGTTTGTAGATCCTTTGTCAGTGTCAGCCGTGTGGGTGAGTCATGGCTATTACTTGACAAATTTACTTTCTGTGAAAGCCTGAGAGAATGTTTTCTTTCCATGTGACTCTCCATAGGCACACTCTGTGGACCCATAATCTCCTTGATCAGAAAATTTGGGACACAACTGAGTTACATGATATTACAGTGTAGGTTCTCTTATGTCCTAAGTCTTCACTGACCTTGAAAGGCTAGGGCCAAAATGTTGGCTGACTTTGCAGCCATTCTTTTTCTCTAATTTTTGGTCAGCAAACTTAGGAGGTTAACCCTCCAGAAGAGCAGCTTAATGCTATTGTTACCCTATAATATAGGCCGTTGAGCTTAACCTCACTATCTGTCTGAATAGCAAAAATCTTAGGCATGACATGGAACAGGTACTTTCCATGAAGTATTGATATGTTAAAATTTAAGTCCCTACAAAATATAAAGAAAAAAATTTAAAAAACTAAAAATATTTTAAGAAATGAATACACAATTACATATTTTTACACAGAAATTTAGAAATCTAACCATATACAGCATTGTAGCAGGACAGTCCTGTGACACATTTTTTCTTGTCTCTATTTTTCATTTGTTACCCTTTTTTTTTAAAACAAACATTTACTTGAGAGACAGTATGGTAATAATTGTTATATCATGACAAGTAGTACTATTTAGAAGACCAGAATGACAGGCTTTCCAAGCATGACCCTACTATTACACACTGCTATCTTCAGTGCAGTTGCTTAGTTCACAGGCATTAGCATATATAGTTAGTCAGGGTGAGAATCCTACCACTTAACTGCTATCAACTTCTAGTCTTTAGTATTCTGTGGTGGATCAACAATTTGGTTTTTGCAACCATTGTGAGCAGTAGGGGAAGAAAGGGGAAAGAATCACAATGACTTTAAATTTTCCTCCACTGTTTTCATGCGATTACTGCTTGCAGAATCTTGGGCCACAAATTAGATTTTATTTTATAGAAGTAGTATCCACTGCAGATGGAGTATCTGGCTCCACATACATCTGGGGCTTGGGCTGGACTTTTCTCTAAGGGAACGAGGGTTAAGAAGCACCTTGAGGACAGCGGGTCACAAGGATGTTGCAGCGATCACCAGAGGCTATCTCAGGAAATGTCACATCGCAATGCCAGTATTATTTTAGTCCTTTTAGTTTGCTTCTGTCACCACCATGCCAAGGTTCTAAGTTCTAAATAAAAGTTTTTTCTCAAAGAAGAAAAAATAAGAGACAGGTTTTGAATTCTAGAAATTTTACTGAGCAGGATAAATTCCACAGTCCTCAGTGTACCTTCGGGGTCCTCCTTCCTCTGCTCGCTACTCCTCCAGATCGTGTTCTGTCACTCACCATTGGACACTGAATAGTCCCCAAACACACAGCTGGGTGATTTCTTCTTTTTGTTTTCACATATGCCTTGCTGGAAGTAAAGAAGAGATGGATGCTTTATCAGAGGATGGCAGCCATGATTGTCCTGCAAGTGGCGGGACTACGGTATATGCTCAAGATGGGACCCAAGCCACAAGCTAAAGGGATTATCTCCTGGGAGCTGAGTCAGATTAACCACAGCAGCTGCCACAAATGGCATCACACAGCATGAGAGATGCAAATATCCTGGAGGTGACTTCTTCTCACCTGCATTCTTCTACAGTGACTTCCATCGTCCAGGTGGGTTAGATGTCCATTGACAAGGGAACCTGGGAAATACAGCTCTCTGAGATCAAAAGCACAGCAGGGGAGAGGTGGGGAGATGCATCTTGAAGCAAACATGCAAATGAATATCACAACCTGCCAAACTATTCTGAAAAAAGGATTTTAGCCGAGGTAGCTTATGTGGGAGGTGAATCTAGGCTCACAGGAAAAAAGAGTGGAAAAACAATATGTGCAATTTGCAAGCAGCATAAATAAGTAAGCAACCACCCATTGGTGACTGGGACTACATCATGCTAAGGGTCTCGGAGAGATTCCATAGACAGCCTCTCAAATAACGCCCCGGGGAAATGAAGAAACCATTCCCACGTGTGTGCACAAGCGGCTGCCCAGTAGTGACGGCAGCCTGCTCTGGGGCTCGGCTGAACAGGTCCTAGCCTCAGAGAAAGCCAGGAACCTGCAGTAAGAACCTGCCCCACATGCTGGCAGGACGAGTGCTCCAGGACAAGGACAGCGCGCACAACACTCCCGGAGCGCTAGTAGGTGCTGCCATCCCGTTTGCTTCTTGGCTTTCTGCATCTGTCTACCATTCTCCAAAGTGGGAGGTGAAATGGGGTCAAAGGGATAGGAAGGAAATGGGACAAAATAATGAAAATATAATGTGTACGGGAACAAACTCCCTGTGATGAATGTGATGAATATGAATGAAAAACATGTACTAATAAAAAAGATTTTTACAAAGAAGGAACTTCTTTCTCAAGCAATAAAAGTCTATATTCAAAATAGAAGCATGACTACCAGAGTGGACTCCCAGAGAGGGTAACTTCTCTGTGAAACAAAAATAATAACTGGTCACAGTGGAACCTGCCCCACACTCACTGTCAGGTAGAGGACTGTGCAGTGCTTGGCAAGGTGCACAATAAATACATGCTCAGTCATAATAGGAGCAACTATACAAATCAATTCTGGGCTGGGGAGATAGCTCAGTGGAATAAGCGCTTGCCTAGCAACACAAGGTCCTGACTTTGATTCCTGGTACCACACACACACACACACACACACACACACACACACACACACAAAATCAACTCCAAATTTTAGTAGTTTAACATGACAAAAGTTATGCCCACACATACCCACACACCCACACATGACACTGTCCAATCTGTGATGCTGTTTTTTGCATGATTTCCTCCATGTCTCTCTCTGACATCTTTTGGTCACTGTCTCTCACAGAGTCATAGCATCCTCCCCATGCACCCAATCAAGGAAAAACAGAGAATTGTGGAGTAGCACAGGGCTTCTTCACGTTAGGCAGAATTAGCAGGATCAAGCAGGAGGGAGGTGCTTAGACATTGGAGGGCAAAAAAATGCAAAAGAGTTCAGAGATGGATGTCCCACTTGGGCGATTATTCACAAAAAGTCCTGACTATGAAGAGATATTGGAATTTTGGGGCACCATTGTAATAACCTTCTAGGCTACAACCAGAGAGATGTATTCTCGTTCCCTCACTTAAATATCAAGGGATAGGGCTGGTCAAATAGCTCAGAGGATTAAAGAGCCTGCTTAGGCAGACGCAGGGGCTGGGAGTTCCATATCCTGGGCCTGCCGTGCCAGCTCCGCCCCCGGGGCGCACTGAGAGGGCGATTGAGACTGGGCGTGGTAGCGCGCGCCTGTAATCCCAGCGCTTGGGAGGCTGCAAACAGGAGAATCATTGCAAGTCCGATCTAGGCAGTGGGACCCTGTACACCTTGTCCTAAATACAAAAACAAAACCATTAAATATTGAGGGTGCCCAACCTCATACAGATTCCAGGAATGTTCCCGGGATGCATTACTTTTGAACGACTGCTCAATTTTGTCTAACTTGAAAGTCTAGACACATTCTTACTCTACTAAACTATTCTCAGTGAAAGGCAGGCCTATTACCGGTTTTTGCTCTTTTCCCGTTACGCGTTCAATTTTCCTATTTTTACTGCCTATTTCTGGATCAATCAGCGGAATCTCAGCTAGTTCTAACTTTTTGGGTTAGAGTTATATCTCCTTTGTAAGCAAGTTCTTCCCTCAGTGAAGCCAGGAAAAAACATGAGCAGTATAGAACTGCTTTGACTTCGCATAGCACAGTATCCCTGAGGCAGGCCACCAATCACCTTCTATGAGGAGAAGTAAATACACATAGAGGAATCACACACACACACACACACACACACACACACACACACACACTTGTACTTAGACATACAGATACCTTCTAAGGACATACTGACCTTTTCTAACTCATACGTTTTTCTCTTTTGGGAAATTAAACTACTCGTTGGCTCCGCCCCTTGATATTTAAATTAGTCTTCATAAAAATGCTGAAATCACTTGTCTTCCAGGCTTTGCCCAGTCTCCATAGCAACCTCCCTAGCAACAGACCGTGTAAAAAAGAGTTTCAAGAAAGTTGCAACTATACTAAAACTGGGAAGCAGCTGATCACAACTCCTCCACGGTTCCACCTTTTGCCAGGCCCAGTGGCCACCGCGTCATCTCCGATCACAGATGAGTTTGTGTCCTCTTCTTAGGGCAATCCCAGTTTGCAGGACTTAGACTCCAGTTCTGATGCAACCCAGATTTGCAACAGAGCCTCACAGCCATCCAAAGGGCCGAGGGGCCCCTCCGTGCCTTGAGTTCAATCCCTGGTTCCGAAAAAAAAAAAAAAAAAGAAACAGGTTAGTAGGACAGTTACAATAATTAATACATTGCATATTGTTGTCTTTGTACTAGTTATTCAGAGTACAAGATGCAGACATGATATCTTGTGTAAACAAGATAAATCTTTCTTCACATTGAGCTAAAAGAAAGTAGCTGAATATATCTATCCTATTTTGTATATATAGATTATTTTTTTCACTACAAAATGGACCTTCATTTACATCCTCCTTTTTTGTTTAGTTTTGTCAGAGATGGGTGTTCCTTTGCTATTCAAATATTGTAGGTGTAAACTGTATTACTTTTAAATGGATTTGGATCTCATCAAAGATTCTATCTTTACATGTGGATGCATTTATTATGAATTTTCATGAGGGCAGGACACTTTTGTCTCCATCACTCGATTCCTATCACTTAGCACAAGGTTAGGTTGGATGAATTAAATGGCTTAATTGCCAGTGTTGGAGGGTGCCTTCCATGTGTCAGGCCTTCCTGAGTAATTTGTTTTCATTGGATCGTGTTGCTAAAATGACTGGGATTTATAGAGAACAGAACTCAGAGCTGTCTCCATCCCAGTAGCCAACATTTATGCATCAGGGACATTCCAGATTTAATTTAAGAGCCAAATTGGGATTCTAGAAGACAGTTGAAGCTAACCATAATTAGTCTGCAGAAGCAGGGACTGCTTTGTGTGGTTGTGCTCCTTGCATTCATCTGGCCTCCAAGATCATGCATAAAACATGTTTGCTTTAACTCTGGGCAAAGTTCAGCGCAGTGAAGTTGAAGGGAAATTCATCTTTCAGACAGGTGGTGTCCAAGATTATAAAGCCGGGTGCAGGTGACAAAAGAGGTTTGTGTGGGAGGGAGGGAGGGTTGTTTAGTACTTCGTAGGTCTGCACCTCCTCTCCGTTCCCAGCACAGTGCTGCAGAAGGAGCACTGGCTGAGTGAGGGCTTTATGCACGCTGCAAATTATTTCAGAGGAGCTAAGTGTGTGTAAGTTAATCAAAAGACTTTCCCCAGCATTGACTTTTCCCTCTTTTCTCTTTAATTAGCTCTTCAAGAGCAGCCCTCCTGCACTCTTCTAAAAATAGACGGGAGCCTGGTCAGGAGAAATGTACAGCCCATGTTGCAATAATGGCTCACATTTGCATCTTAGTGTCATGAAATAGATAGGGTTGCATATTTGTTCTCTTCAAATTTTGTATCCATAATAAAAAGATGTGTTAATAGGCTTTACTCATTTTAAGAGCATACCTTGCTCTTGCATAACTCTTTCCTGAATATGAATAGATTTTTTGGGGGGTGGACCAGGAATAGAACTCAGGACCTTGTGCATGCCAGGAAGGTGTTGTACCATTGAGCTATATCCCCGACCCATACATAGATTATATTAATGTTTAAAACAATTGTTGAGCCACCATCTCTCTCATGTCTCGGGCTCTCTGGAAGTCTCAAGGAAACACTTGATCTTGTCTTACCATCAGGTGTCTTGGTTATTTTGCCCACAGAAGAAGGTGATTGTTTGCTGTTTTAGTTCATTCTGTTTGGTTTTGCTGGTGCTCTGTTCTCATCACTACTGTGAAAATGTTTCCTGGTGCCCCCATTCACCGTGACAGTGCTGACATCTGAGTGGACTCTTGAGCTGACAGCAGGTGGCTGTGCTCCTCAGGAAAGCGGAGACAATGCTTCACTGTGTGACTCTCTTTTCTTCTTTTTCCACCAAATACAACATTTATGCCACATATGCAGGTGCTATGAGCAGGCATCTAAGGGCAAGCTCAGAGGAACCTAGCACCAGGCCTAATCCAGGCCCCAGTGAGAGTCTGCTATACATTTTCACCTTCGGGTTCCTGGACAAGCTTATGAAGTGTTACAGGCCCCCACTATGCATTAGAAACTGTCATACAAGGAAGCAGGTTAATTTTTAAATTTAAAAAGTAGTTATTAAGATTTATGGGGTTGTACTAAGGAATCACACAGCTTTCTTCTTATTTTAACCTGGATCTTTTTAGTTATCTAACACTACACATCTCCTTTTATCTTCTCGAGCTACGAATGCCAGTGGCTCTAAATAAGAGAACCATAGCAAGGTAGGGATGGGTTTTGCATGAGTGGAGCTTGGAAGGAGAGACTGGCAGGCACATCAGGGCGATCAGATTCCAGGTGGGCCATATGGGCTAGATAATCTCTGGCAGAGCTTCTCTATCCTTCTTTTGGTCAGTAATCCCATAGCCAAACTGAAAAGCAAACATGAAACAAACTCTGTTGATGGGGAGAGAAAAGGTTAGGGCTTTTATTAGAAGGAAGGCCAGGAGCATTGGGAGGAATAGCTCAGAGCAAAATAGCTGAGAAGTTTGCACAGAAAATCAGAGGCAAGGCTGAGACAGTGGCCTCTGTGCTCCAGTCAGAAACAGGAGGAAAACAGCGGCTGCTGAGTCACTACCTCTGTCCTGTGGTAAAGCAGGCAGGTGCTGGCATGACCCTGGCTCCCAGGGCTTTGGGAGTATGAAGAGGGAAAGAGAAACAGCAGAAGGCACCAACTGCCAGCCCGTGGGAGGGGAGCAGAGCTGGAGCTTTGCAGCAGTTGTGCGACACAGAAGCAGCTTGGAACCCTCAGCAGCTCGCTCTCAGCTCCCAAGCAGAAGCCAATCATGACACAGCTGTGAGTCCCCTTTGCTCTGGTCCTTTTCTTGAGTAAACATGATTCAAAATGTTCATAGTCAAAGAACTATGACCTGGCCAGTGACAAAACCTGGTGGCTTGGAAGCACTGTTCCCTGTTCCGTTACTCTCTTGATGACTGGCTGGCTCCCCCCACAGCTTGCTGGTCATTTGTCTTCCTAACAGTTTTCCCTCAGCTTAGATTTAAATTCCCTTGATTGCCCTGGGACACTGGGTCTCATCCATTCTAACTCTGTTTGAATTGGTGATGAAAACCGTTCTGCAGATAGTAAAAGGAGAAGTTAGTGAGATCGACAGCATTGCAACAGGGGCCTGAGCACGGAAGAAGGATGGGGCTCTACTCTAAATAGTTTGGAAACAGATGGGGAGCAAGGTGAAGGATTTTTAGGTAGAGAATTAGAAGTAAGAAATGTGAAGGGTGGGAGGATTCTCACTAAACCAACTTAAATATATCAAAGGTGAGGGATGAAGAATAGTATCAGACATGGAGAATAATGGGCTATGAAGGGTGTGGGGTTGGCCCTCTGCAGACTCCATTAGGGGGCTCCATGTTACCACAGTGTAACACGTGAGACAATTAACATAAAAGGTGGTGTGCTTAGCTTGTAGTTCTGGAGATTCCAGACCAAATCATGTGGCCCGTACTCTTGGGCTCCAGTGAGGCACCACATGCCTATGGCAGGGAACACGTGGGGGGACACCCTGCTCACACCAGGTGCCTGGAAGCGGAGTCACAATCGGGAACCCACAGTGCTTCCTAAAGTATGCACATAATCACCACAGATCTATCCTTAGGCCTCTCCTTTAGATCCACAGCACTACCCAAGGCCGCCATCCTGGGGCCCAAGTCTTACCTGTGGTCCTCCGTGAACAACACATTTTTAAGCCACAGTTCTAGTTTAGTAGACACTTGATGACACTGGATTAGGACATCAAAGGCCCAGGCTTAGGATTTCTTTAGAAAACAGACTCAGGACATCCTATTTAAAATTTAGCCAAGGAGACCATTTTTCTTAGTGGGACAGAAAAGGCTCATCGGGGTCACATTTTCCGAAACGTCTCTCCTCAGCTTTCCTCCAGGCCGAGAGCGTTCATGTTTTTAGCCATGAGGACATGGTGCTCAGCCTGACAACTCCTGCAGGTGGATTCCTGTCATCTGTCCCGGCCACTGCACTCTGGGAGAAAACACTCTTGTGGATGATGTGAGAATTACTTTTAAATTGCATCTCTTGCTTATACGATAAAAATGAATTGGAACAATTTCTGTAATCTGCTAGAGACCCCCATCAGAAAAAAAATGCAGCTTTTCTTTCCAGATTGGTAAACTGAGAGAGGTGAAATGTGTTTCTCCTGATAACAGCTGAAAGGAACAGAGATGGGAATATAACTCCACCACCTGATTCCACGTTCTCACCAATGACACGCAGTCAGCACCTTGCTCCCTTGCTCCAATTGCTGTATTTACAGGCCCCGGCTCTCCTGTTAATTCTAAATTATATTTGTCATTAAATGTGAATTGTACTTACCATCTCTAGCAGGAGCTTTAATTTTTAAATCATTTCTAAGCGCTCCCAGGAGAAGTTATTGGGATTTAGTCCTGTAAACCCGGTGAATAAACAATGCAGAGGTTGACTTCTGCCAGGGTAGACAAAAACTCCTAAAATGGCATTCCTTCTATTTCTTTGAATATTTTTGTAGCAAAGCATTTAAAATGACACTAAAATGAAAATATAGCAGAGTGAAATAGTATTCATTTGTTCACTAAGCTGACTTTTTAACATAATACTTCTAATAGTTATATACCTTTTTTTTTTTTTTTTTTTTTTTTTGGAACCAGGGATTGAACTCAGGCCCTTACACTTGCCAGGCAAGCGCTTATTCTACTGAGTGATCTCCCTAGCTCCCAACAGTTATATAGCTTTAATTCATTGGTTTTCCAAATTCTCTTTGCCCATAGTAAGAACATGCATATAATGAACATGGAATAGTGAAAGCGTGAACTCACACTGTCCAGGTATATATGTGCCAACTATTGACATTAATATACTCTATTCCTGAGCACACATGGGGTCACTATTTAAGGCTAAAAGCCCTGAGTTTAGGATTGAAAGGAAATGGACCTAATTAAATGTCCCAGTAGCTCAGAATAATTGCAGGTAGCAAGGAAACTGAAACTTTCATAGCATTTTCAGAGATTTCTGTTTCAGTAAAAAGCATCCTAGTAGGGAATAACACACAGCAGATTTTAATATAAAATAAATAAGACTAGTTTTTAAGACTTGGTGAAGGAACGGAAGTCCAAATACAATGAAGACAGCAGCATAGTGTGGAAACTATAGAAGGAAATATTGGAAAAATCCTTTATGTGACTAAATACTATATACCAGATGCAGTGTTCTATGAAATCAAAGCAGAGGGCTGATGTGATTCATTTTATATTCTTAAACTGCATGATGTGATTAGAGAGGAAGAAACAGAAGTCACAAAATTAATTTAGGCTTGTTTGAGTGATGTAGATAAGAGCCAGTAAGTACCCAAAGTAGGACAGCGACGTGCTCAAAACCAGGAGTCATATTTCAGAGCTAATGAAGAGGTAGAATTAATTGAAAATATGAGATGCTGAAGAGTGTCCTTCAACACTGGAGCATCATGGCCATGCAGGATTGAGAACGTGCAAGCCTAGTAAGGACACACTGAAATTTGGAAAATTGCTTTTGCTCGGTTATGAGATTTTTCAGATGTCCAGCAGTCAATAGAAAAGTCACAACAGAAGCTAAGCAGGATGTTGGGGAGAAGTTCACGTAATACTGAGCTTATGGAGTTGTAAGATAATCTAAAAAAAAACTGCTCCAAGTGCCAAGAGACCAGAGGATTGAACCTGGAAAATGCCACATGATCTATTAGTGACATCCCTGTAATTGCATCGTAAAACACTAACTATAAAGCAATATAAACACAACAATATCTTCCTCAACATGCGCACACACCCATGACACTCGGGAGATCAGAAAAGAAATTTCTGTTCAGAACTTTTTCCTGATGAGGCCGGGAGGCTTCCCTTAATCTTGGAGGATGTCTTCCTGTTGTTCTGTGGACATCACTTGTGTGTTCTCTGCTTCCTGGGTCAGAAGCTGGGTCTTCAGGACGACAGTGTGGAGTGGAAGGTTGTGTGGGCATTAAGTATGTCATTGCGGACAGGACCCTGGGCAAGGATTCAAGAAAGGTTTTGCAGAGTGGAATGAATTTCTGCAAAGAGAGCCGACTCTGCCTCTCCCAGAATCTTTCCTGGTCTCTCATTTCCTATCTTGCATGGAACCCTTTTCTCTCCTGATGTGTCCACCGTGAGGCCTTCCACCACACTACCGTCACCAGAAGCCTGGAACCATGCTATTGGACTTCCAGACTGTGAACTAAACAAATCTTTTTCATTTACAAAGTTCTTAGTCTTGGAGATTTTGTTATAGCAACAGAAAGTAGAATACTACCCTTCTGAAAGAGGAAGAAGACAGTTTATGTGACTTAAAGGATACTTCAGAAGAATAAAAAAAAAATTCTAACAAATTTAAACTGTACTAAATGAGTTTAACTAGATGGAAGTGAATTTACAGCATTGAGATTGTGTGTGACATACACTAAACACACAGTACATCGTTGTTAAATGAACAATGGATTGGTTTTTGTACAGTATTATGTAGAGAATCTATGATTTTACCCCAGAAAGCTCTCTGATCAGTTTTAAGGGACTCTAAATATAAGAACTCATCTGAAGACAAGATTATCCTCTAGTGACAGCACCATAAAAGTGGCTTGTCACTCTCCTCCAAGAAAACGGTGCACCTAGTGTCAAACACAGCCTGGAAGTCAGACAAGACCTTTGCACAGAATTATCTCTTTGCCAATAGCTTTACTTTGAGCATGGGAGGTTTCCTTAATATTTTAAAGTTTGATTCTTCTTTCATTTCAGTTCTGCTCCCATGTAGAATCACAGAGATGAAATGATCAGAACAGTCATTGATTAATCTATGTCCTTTGATTCATGCAAAATGATGATTTACATAATTTTGAGCTAAAGAAGGCATAAAAATCTTCATTATAGCAACTTTATGATTTCTTAGTTACAAAACGTATAAGCCTCAAGTATGGTAATGTGAAACAGATGGAAACGAGCATTTGATTCTAAGACCATTTCCACAACTTATCTAGCTTCATTTTTTATGGATAAAATGTAAAACAAAATTTCATAAGATGATAAGAAGATAGCAATAGTTAATGCAATGCATATTATTATCTTTAAAATTATCACTCAGAGTTCAAGATATGGGCATAAAAGTTACCTAATCAATATAAATGCAGACCTTTCTTGCTTATGAACTAAAAGACACTAATGATACAATTCTTTTCCACTCCTTCCTGTCCTCTTTCCCTCTTTCCATTTCCTTTTTCTCTTTGAATAAATTCTTCCTGTCTCACTATAGCTATTATATGCTTTAGACTTCATATACCTTTTCAGTTTCTCAAACCATGGTGACAATGTAACATTTACACATGTGAATCTGATTTGTTTTCACTAATGAGTGTGATCTGAGGTTTAGGGTCCATTTACCTATAAAAGTCTCAAGTTTATCCTTCTTTATGACTGAGTGGTACTTCATTGTATAAAAGTGCTGTATCTTTTTAATTCATTCCTCAGCCGAAGGGCACTTGGGCTGTTTACAGGATGCAGCTGTTACAAATTGCACTGATATAAACTGTGCTGCACGTATACTATGGTGATAGGATGGTTTCCGTTCTCCTAGTAAGATGCACAGAAGGGAAACAGTGAGTCGAATGGAACCTGTAATTCTAGCTTTTTGAGGAATCTCCATATTGATTTCCACAGTGGCTGCACCAGTCTGCACTCCTACGAACAGTGAAGAAGGCTTCCTTTTTCCCCACAGCCTGAGAAGAATTGGGTACTCGTTGCTTTCATGATTGTTGCCATTCTTTCTAGAATGAGATGGAATGTCAGTATTGTTTTAATTTGCATCTGTAAAATGATTAACAATGTTGAACATTTCTGTTTATATTTCTCTTTAAATTTATTTATTTTAATAAAAATTGCAATAAAACAGTTTCAAAACAGGTTATTAGGACAGGTACAATAATTAATACATTGCATATTATTGTCTTCATAGTAGCTATTCAGAGTTCAGAGTACAAGATGCAGACATGATATCTTGTCTAAACAATATTAGTACAAAACTTTCTTTTCATTGAACTAAGAAAGGTAGCTATATATCTATCCTAACTATTTTGCGCGCACACACACACACACACACACACACACATATATTCACAACAAAATGTTCCTTTATGTATATCCCCCTTTTTTGTTTTGTTTTGTCAGAGATGGGTGTTCCATTATTGTTGGAGAAGCTGTATTTGGAGAAGTCTTTAAAAGACCTTTTCACACTTGATGCCAGCTCAAATACTGTAGGTATTTGAACTCATTAAAATAACCCAATATAGTCCAATAGTCCATAATCGTAGTGGGTTATCAGCAAAACTGAAAGTTGTCAGAAATTATTGACTTGAGCCTTTTGCAGTTCAGCATATCAATATGGAAGTACATTTTATACCTCATGGTTACATTTTCTGCCAGATGGTTAAGACCAAGTTAAATAAAAATCTATATAAGTAAAATTTTAACTTTTATATCTGACAAGGTCAGTCAAATCCCCTTAGGATTTACTCTGAAACCGTGTATGACACCTTGTAGATCATTTGTCAATGTCAGCCATCTGGATGAGTCATGGTCATTGCTTGACCAATTTGTTCTCTGAAAGTCTAAGAGAATGTTTTCTCTCCATATGACTCTCCTTAGGCACACTATACATCATCAGTCACTTTCCTCTACGGCTCCATAATCTCCTTGATCAGAAAATTTGGGACACCACTGAGTTACAGGATGTCACAGCAGAGGTTCTCTTATGTCCTGAGTCCTCACTGACTTTGAAGGGCTAGACACAAATGTTGACTGTCCTTGTGTCCCTTCTATTGCTCTAATCTTTGTTTTGCAAAGTTTGTGTCTGCTAACTTTAGTTATTAAACATCCACAAGAGAAGCTTAATGAAATTATTACCCTGCAATAGAGGCAACTGAGCTTAACATTACAATCTATCTGAATATCAAACACTTTAGACACAACAGGGAGCTGCTATTTTCCAACAACCATGGATTTTTCTAAACTTTAAATCCCTATAAAATGTGCAAAAATTAATTACACATTTTTACACAGAAATTTAGAAAGCAAACCATATATAACAGTGTAGCAGGACAATCCTATGACTTTTCTTTTTTAATAAGTTTATTTTTTTTAAATTTACTTTAAAGGGATTATAGCAATAATTGACAGGACATCAGAAGCAGTACACATTTAGAAGACCAAAATGACAGGTATTTCAAGCATGGCTTTAGTATTACACATTGCTATCCTCAGTTTAGTTGCTTAGTTCACAGATATCAGCATATAGAGTTAGTCAGGGTGAGAATTCTAGCAATTGACTGCTAGTTTCAAAAACCTGATGGAGATTCTTAGGACCATTGCCTTAACCATCTTGTGCATATAAATGTGTGGTTTTGCTCTTGCCATATTTCCTAACTTTTCTCCTCTCTCTGCCTCTCTTTGTTGTTTAATCCTTAAGTTCTCACGTTCCATTTAACTGTGTTGCACCTTTCAATTTTTATTTCTTCTTTTGAGTTCTTACATTAGAGAGAAAATGCAGCATTTATACATGTCATTCTGTCTTATTTCACTTATGAGTATGTCTTCAACTGTTCATATTTCTTCTTCTGAGAAATGTGTATTCATATCAGATGTCAATTGTTTTATTATATATTTCAATGGAAGGGGTATGTAAGGTTTTTCTTTTCTTTTTCTTTTTTCTTTTTTTTTTTTTTTGTACCAGGAATTGAACTCAGGACCTTGCTTTTGCCAGGCAGGCACTGTGCCACTGAGCTATATCCCCAGCTCAATTCTTTATATGTTGTAGATAGAAGTCTTTTATCTGAGGGACTATTGATTAAAGATTTTTCCCAGTCTAAAAGTTGTCTTTTCATTTTGTTTGATATTTGTTTGATGTGCAAAAACTTTTTAAAAAGATGAGGTCCCAGTTGTTGATTCATTGAAGTACTTCACATGCAGTTTAGGTTTTGTTCACAAACTCTGCATAGCTCTATGTCTTCAAGATTTCTACCTATTTTGTCTTCCAATAGTTTTAGTATTTAGATCTTTGATCCATTTTGACTTTAATTTGGTGCATGGTGATAGACATGGGTCTAGTCTTATTCTTTGGCACATAGAGAGCCAATTTTTCCTGCATTATTTATTGAACAATCTCTCTTTCCTCCAGTGGATATGTTTAGCCATTTTGTCAAAGATAAGTTGGCTGAGTGTGTCTGTAGTTGTGTCTGTATCTTCTAATCTGTTCCACTGATCCTCAGGTCCATTATTTTGTCCCCAGCACAATGCTGATTGTATCTCAGTAGCTTTGTATAATTTCAGGCCATACATTTGATGCCTCTTGCCTGGCCTTTGTTGCCTAGGATTGCTTTCGCCATTCTAGCTCTCTAATGGTGCCAGATGGATTTTAGGAATGTTTTCTCTAGTTCTGTAAGATATGTGAATAACACTGTGATTAGGATTGCATCCAATCTGTAAAAATTTTTGGAGTATGACCGTTTTTACTATGTTGTTTCTTCCTATTCATGAGCGAAAGATACCTTTCCATTTTCTGATATCCTCTTCTATCCCCTTTTTCAGAATAGTGTAATTTTCAATGTATAGATCTTTTATATCCTTTGTTAAATTGATTCCCAAGTATTTTATTTTTTTAATATCTGGCTTCATTTTCAAGAAAAATATTTGCTTTATTTTTATGTACAGTCTCATATACATATACATACACACTATTTCACTAATATTCAAAACTTTCTGGTTTTTTCTTTTCTCTCTTTCTGCATGAATTATGCATTCACATTTTTTAAGTTCAGCATTTTCTTCTTTCGTAAGTCTTTAGGGTCCCTTCAATGCTTCTGAATGAGAATAATATATATCATTTTCAAGGTCATGTTTTCTTAGAACCCTTCTGTGGGTGTCTATGTTGTTTTCTGAAACCCTGGGTTACTATAAGAAGCACACTGTTTTAAGTGCTATAGAAAACCCTTTTTCTCTTTGAAACATGACATAACACTGCTTCTAGGTGCAATTAGGGCAGAATGTATGAAAAATGTCAACAATAATAACAGTTGACTGTTACCACTGAACATGTGTTAGGATCATTTCAGGGACAAGTCTGAGTTGGAAATTATAGCCAGGTAAAGGTCAGCTTTGCTGGGCGAGAAATTGAGAAAGCTGCATTATCTTCTTCTACAATATTGAAACTGTGGGGAACATGTGAATCTTTTCCATTTCGTATTCTGAGTGTAACTGCGTAGTCAGTGCTTTCCCTGATATGATAGTGAAAAAGATGAGCAGTATAGAACTCATTTGACTCTGCATAGCACAGAATAGGCAGGATGTCCATCTCTTGTTGAGTTTAATAGTGCAAATGTGTGCCATCTTCATTTTGTTCCTATAGATCCAGATATTGATCAATCAGTTATTTAAAGGATTGATTTTTTTTTCTTGTATTTTAGGGGTGGGTCTATAGGGTGTTCAGGGTCTCACTACTAGATGAGACTCATAGAGATCCGCCTGCTTACAGCCTCCCAAGAGCTTGGATTATAGGCCACCAAGCCCAGTCTCAATCGCTGTCTCAGCACTGGGGGACCTGCACCGCAGGCCTGGCAATCGATCCCCTGGCCCCTGCCCCTCCTTCCAGGCACTTTAATCCGATGAGTTATTTGGACGGCCCCAAGGAATTTATTTTATACTTAGATATTTCACATTTATGTTGAGGTCAGAAGCTATCTGTTAAGATCGTAAAGGTAATCTGTGGCGACACAGGTGCCGAATACATGATAATAAGCCCAGAGGTGTGATTTCAGGAATATGTGTAGTAAGTATTTTGTGTATACTGTGTTCACGAAAAAATATTACTGAGACCACCTGCTGTGCTACATGTAGTTTTGATGTGGTTTTAGATAATAAATAGAGGCAGTATTAATTAATATAGCACAATGCAGCTGGAAAAGTGCTTTCACTTCTCTTCCAAATCTTTTAATTATCACTAAAGCAAATATTTCAGTTCAGTATCTCTATATTTGAAGCTCCTCTCTACAACTTAAAAAATAAATTTTGGTGCATGTGTGAAAAGAAGAGGCATCCGGCTAAGAGCTTGGGACACACAATAATCTTGTTATCATTGGCTGTCAGAAAATCAATGATTTTCTATCATTTTACTTTGAGATCTCTTTCTAGACAGCACAAGAAACATGATTTCCCCCTAGGATACACTTATTTCAGCCAAAAAGAAAAAAGCTCAAATTGAAAAAACGTTGACAGTGCAAGTAACATCTGTGGCCCGTGACACCAGTGCCCAAAGTGGAGGTGCCAGCGAGCTCCCTCTTCTTCTTGGAGACCACCTTCTGGGCTACTTTGCTTGGGTTAATGTGCTTCTTTCACACTTCTAACCTAAGTGCTTTGTCATACTGTGTTCTATTGGAGATATTGGGACCAAGGTTATCACCCCCCCTGGAAATCCCTGCAGTTTAACAATGAGATATAAGTGGAATGCAAAAAAAAAAAATTAAAAAGAAATATTTGGCTTATCCATGTGCCCAGCTGTACCTCTGATACAGTTTTCATCAAGCATGACAAGAAAATATGCGAATGACGTGCTATATTGTACGGCTAAACACTTTTAAACTGTGGAACTACGGGGCTTGCTCCTTATGGTCCCCAAGTCCCCACATGCCTCACAATTCTTAGGCTCTTTCATGATGTAGGCAGGATAAAATTGGATAATACATAACATGTGCACAAGCAGTATCACTTTAGGTTATGATTCTGCTTCTGAAGCATAATATGGCAAAGGGAAGGGAAAGGAAGGAAAAGAAAGAAAGAGAGAGAGAGAGAGGAGAGAGAGAGAGAGAGAGAGAGAGAGAGAGAGAGAGAGAGAGAAGAGAGAGGAAGGGAAACAAGGAAAAAAGGAAGGAAAGAAGACAGAAGCACTGTCAGAATTTATGTCTAGATCTCACCCCAAAGCCTCATGTAAATCATGGGGTGGGGACTTCTAGAGTTTGAGATTAACTCAAGATCCACTGGGATTATGGGTTTTAGTACTGCTGGGATTATGGGTGTGAGTACTACTCCCAGCCCGGGGTAGATGGCCTGAAGGCAATTTAAGGGAGACAGAATTGCTCTCTGTGCCCTTGTTGCTGCTCCTCCTCCATTCTGCCCTCTTGTTCTTTTCGGCCACCATGAAAGGATGTTCTCTGTCCTGTGACGCTCTGCCTTGGAACCAGCCAAGTACGGACTGAAACCTCCAGTGACTGTGAGCTAAATAAACCTTTCCTTCCATCATTTTGGGTGTCAGCTGTTTGTCCCAGCAAGAGAGAAAAGTAACTGCCACAGGTACTTAACAAGTCAGGCCTCCATAAATATTTACTGGTTGCAGTTTTCTTTTCTCTATGAGAAACAATGATGACTTTGTGTTGTTTGCACAAAGGGAGTGAATGGCAGAAATAAGAATCCAACTCAGAATCCGTAATTTCTAAGCCAACCTGCTCGCACTCAGAGCAGCAGTCCACACACTGTCCTCCCAGAGGTAATGCAGCAAGTGAACCTCAAAGAACGCAGGAGAAATGCCTGGAGTAGCAAAAACACCAAGTCACGTGGCCTTTGAGGCTCCTTTGAGGATCTCAGTTTTGTCCTATGTGACCTACTATTAGAATATCTGATAGAATCATAATTCCCCGTTTCCATCCTTCCTCGTGTGATCCTGATCTTTATTCTTGATCATGATTCTTAGCCCATGTTCTCCCACGTTTTCCTCCTGTGTCTTCGCCTCCTGCTCCCTGCTAGATGGGGAAGTGAGATAAGCAAGCATGAAGACACCGGAGTTTGGAAGACAGCCCTTCCTGTCCCTCTCCTGGCTGACCCACATCTCAGGGGTAACATCCCAGATCCCTGACCCTGGACGAGGCCCTATGAGAGTCCTCTCTTCTCTCCCTCTCGGAGAACAAGGGAAGTCAACATTCTGGAAGGAGAAGAGCTGACATTCTGGAGGGGTTTGGAGAAGAGTTATTCCAAATTTAGGATTTTGATGGTACACGGATTACCACAAGGATAAGAGTAATTGGAAAGATAATATTGAAATTCAGAATTCACCTCAGAAACCAGGTTTCCTCTGAAGTCCTTCCTGATACTCACTGGCAGATGAATAGATCAAGTTTTGCTTTCACTGTACTTCGATAGAACCTCTGCTACAAGACACATTTTAGATACATTTCACATATTTAGGTTTGACTTTTGTAACTGACCTGCTAGAAAGGAAGAATCTGTCTTATTTATTTCTATCGCTTCAACACCCTGTGCAGTGTTACATAACAAGCCTGGAGCTTGTTGGGGGGGATACCAGAGAGAAGGGGGACAGGATGAAAGGATGCTGGAGAGAGGACAAATGAGAGGATTTTCTTTATTCTTTAAAGTAGATGGCTTTGCTTTCATCAGCCCTGCATGCAGTGCTATAATTTTAACCTAGATTTTAGCACAGAATATTTTTAAAGATGTATTTTTTTAGGTGCTAAGATAATTGCAATAACTGCAGCTCAAAAGATATTTGTTCTTTAGGATTCATTTTGCCTGCCAGCTTTTCTTTGGGTTCAAAACAAAACAGAATTTTTCTTGAGTAAGTACTTTCTCTGACATAGCAGGCATACATAATGACGATCACTAAATGTTTTAATCCGTTTTTCCTTTTTCTACAGGACTGTTGTTCACAGCTCTAAAAACCAAAAGAAAAGAGTTATGCATTTCTTGAAAATCGTGATGGCTTTGCCTTTTGATTTGAACTCTGCATGCTCATCTTCTTCTCGGGATGCAATTAGAATCCAGCAAACCATTAAGCACTGCGATGAGGACATCCTACGTGAATTTGAATGGCTTGAAATTGTAGATAACTTTCCCCAGTGTTGAGCCACATTAAAAGGCATTTTTTAGGTCAGGGATTTCCTTACCTGTTTTTTTAAATATCTAATTCACTTTATTGTTTGTTTGTTTATTTTTTTGTGACCAGCTCAGCTCATCTTGGGGGCAAGGCTGGTGCAGCATGTGGTGCTGAGGACCGAACCAAGGTCCCTGTACTTGCCTAAGCTCAGCTAAGCAGGTGCTTTAGACTGCTGAGCTATCTCCTTAGCCCACCTTACCAGTTACTGGATACATGTTTTTTGTTGCTGTTTTGAGGTAAGAACTTTATCTCGTCCCTTCAGGTAGCTGCTACATCTTATATGCCCATAAAATAAAACTAAGAAATGAAAGAGAATGTGGAAGAAATAGACAGAGAGAGAACTAAAGAGGGGAGGAACACTTAGCTAGAGTATTAAGCAGCAAAGCATTTGATTTACCTACATTTGCTAAGCATTCGATATTTAACTGTTTCTTATTTTTCTCTTAGTATTTTAATAAAGTCTCATGGAAACTCTTCTTATCAGCACTGACTCACAAATCTATGGAGAGCTGGCATTACATACTTTGATGTTGAAGTGAGAAATTATGTAATTTCATCATTTTGTCTTACAGCTTATGATGTAGTAGTACACAGTAAAATGTTGGTTATTATATGATGTCTGAAGGATAAAAATCAAATGTAAAACAAAATAGTAAGCTACTCTCAGTGTTCAATTTAGTTGCAAATCACCAGAGTGTGCTGTGCACATGTTACTAACACAGAGGTATCAATTGTATGGAATTAGTAACTGTTTGATCTTCGAAGAATAATTTCAACATCAGTCACATATTAAAGTATGCAGCATTAAGTTTTGCTCAGTTAATATAATTATGATATTTTGCATTCATTACTGGGAATGTGACAATTGGCCTACTAATTAGTTTCCTGGCCTTGTGTCCATTGTGTAGAAATGCAGAGGAAATGGGCTGCACATATAGAAGTTGGTACCTGAAAAATGTAACATTCTTTCATTGATACTAGCAGGACTTCTATACTCCGAATTATACAGAGACCTTGAAGTAATTGTATGTTAAGTTTGAAAATGATTAATTTTCTATCTCTGACCATTGAGGAACCAGACTGAGTGGCCCTGTCAGAGAAGGACCAGACTGAAATTGGTGATCAAGGTTTTATTCACTTACTGAGTCAAACAAATGCCGCAGTAAGAACTGCTGAGGCTCCTGGTGCTCTGCATTTTCCTGTGAGGTTGGCTGCTCAGCTCGGGCTGAGGTGGCGCCAAGTAATGGGGTGGGGCGAGGAGTCACTTTGCTGCTGAAAACCTTGAGGTGAAGGCTCCTACACTTTTATGGCACGTGATCCAGACAGGGACGATGGGAATGGGTGAGAGGAGAAAAATGTCAAATACCTCAGCTGAGGCTCCCAGAAAGGAAAGGTTTGAAGGAAGTTGCTTGCAGTAGATATGTATGTGATGTGGCAAAAACCATAGTGAGGAGCTGGGGAGATGGCTCAATGGAATAAGTGCTTCCTTGGCAAGCGCAAGGGCCTGAGTTCAATCCCCAGTTCCGGAAAGAAAAAAAAAAGCCATAGTGAATCGTTACATTTAGAATTTGTTCTGGTAAAAGATAACCAAATACATCACTTTGAATATATTCATCCCTTCATTTTTGCCTCTTTCTGGGAATCATCCTTTGTAAGTGTCTTTACTTGCACTGTGGTAACTGCCTTGTTGGCCTGGATTGATCCAAAACAGTGACCTTTTGTGCTCATCTTGATTTTTAGGCAAAGCTCAGGCATCATCTCGTGTCAGATCACTGAGCATTGAGGCTGAGAACACATGTCGTGTTTTTCCAAGCCTGCCTTTCTGTTGGGCAACACTTGCCAGTAGTGTTCATGATGTTTTTGATCATCTCTTAAAAACGCCCATGAAAGAAGAGATCCAGAGTTGCTTCAGAAGCAGCAAGAACGATGGGATACATGTGCTTGGACTCAGCAGGAATGTGTTAAGGGACAGTGTGACTTTTACTGTCACAATTTGTACACTTACCCATATATTTTAATCATGCCTCATTTGTGAGTGTGTCTGGCCTGGGAAGGAGCTTGAGTCCTGAACTGTAATTCTTTCCAGAAAACTGCAGTTGGCTGTGCACTAAATCTGGGAGTGGAGGTCAGTTTCCCCCCATGAAGCCTGCTAGACAACAGGTTTTTGGCTTGTGTTGGGCCAGAAATGTCACAGAGAGGATTTCAACCTGCTGTCAGGACTTCACTGGTCTACCAGGTTCTTTCAGCTCCAAGGTATTCCTCTATGCAGACTCCTCACATTAGCTATCACATCTGGAATCCTCCCACCTCTGGCTCAAAAATATCATGTTCCTATGCATTCTCTGTCTTTCAGACACCTGGCTGCACAGTTATTTACCCTCAGCCTCCGTTTCACTTTAGTTCTACTTCATATTGGCTGTATTCTAAAAATTACAGAATAAATTATATGCCATCCCAGAGTTCTTTGCATACTGTCAAAAGTCATAACATACTAAATTATCACCTCTAGCCTTCTTTCTTCTCATTTGCAAAATTATTTTCCATTCACTATGTTTTCTAATGTTGTCACTTTAAATTATTTGATGAGTCACCTCATGAAGAAATGGTACTTTCTGCCAACAAACGCACCCACATTACACTCCTTGGGCTGCTGTCTCCCTTCTGGCCACAACCCGTCCTCTCTTCTCATTCTAGTGCCCAGCTTTGGTTACCCTCACGTTTCAGTTTCTGTCCCACTTGGGAGCACAGCGCTTGCTATAGGCACCAAGCTTGGCTTATCAGATGTGCGTGCCACCCAAGCGCGACTTGGCGTAGACACTGGCTTGGCAACCCTTTGTTCATCCTTCATTTCATTTCTGGCAGCCTCTCCTGAGTGGCGCATCCTGGCCTTTCCTCTCACTATCTTCTTCTGCCCGCTTCTTCTTGCAGATGACAACTTGCTTTATTCCCACAATGAGGCATGAACTCTGTATCTATCTCCTTATATATCCTTTATCACTTCCTATAAGAAATAAACCAGTATCTTTTTTGGTCTCTAAAAGTAATGCAGTAGCCATCCTCAGTGTTGTGGAATAGCAGAATATGGACAACTGTAAAGAAAAGAATCTGATTTCAGATCTTCATGCAAATTAAAATCTATTATGCTCACATAATGGGATCTGGAAATACATTCAAATGTGAACCAATGCTGAAGAGAGAAAACATAAGAATGCAGGAACCTTTGTTTTTGAGACATTGGAATCAGGTTATCAGGAACTTGATCCCTGAAAGACAGGAAGCAAATGAAATAAGCTCATAATTACCCAGGCTTAGTGGGATTCCAGACGGCAGTCAGGCGGGAAAGATTTAAACTAGAGAAGCCAGCCAATTCCAGGGATGAAAAGATGAATAGAGAATCTGGTTTAGAGTTTTCAGGGAAACCAGAGTGGCTTGGCAGTGCCACAGAAAGGCAGGAAGGGAGAAGCCTGTGGGATTCGCAGAGGATCTTCCGAAGTCCCCCGCCCCCATGCAGAAATCAGCGCTGCTTGTCTGGAAACAAGTTGAGACTGGTGAGAAAGGGGACAAGGTCCTTGTGTTCATTCAGTGTTGAGAACAGTGGCCCTTCCTTCTAGTTTAAATGAAAAAAAAAAAAAAAAAAAGCACTTTATGGGGAACTGTGTCAATATAATCTGGAATTTCTTCTACGATGGGAAATAATCAGCACTAGTCTCAGCACTGTATGGTATCCATTTAACTAAGAATAAATTCAAGACCCAAAAGGATCTCTTTCTTTCCATGTATCTAAACTATGTTCCACAGCAAAAGTCAAGAATGAGACTACAAAAAGTATATAGCATTTAGCAAGATAAAGTTCATAATATGTAATGTCTAAACAAATATTATCAGGCATACTAAGCATCAGGATAAACAATGAGGACAATGAATAAATTCAAGAATGCACAAACATGTTATAATTAGTAGACATGGACATTAAATTAGTCATCATAACTAAGTTCCATGTCTGGAGAAGGTTAAGCAATAAGGAAGGTGCTAAAAGGAGCTAAGTTATAAGTACTCAGACGAAGGTCTGCTCTGTAGAATTTAAAAAGCAGTAAAAAACCAAACAAACACTAGGGCCCCAAAATTTAAAGACCCAGTCCAGAAATGGGCATCTGAGATGAACACACACTTCCCAGAGGAAGAAATTAAAAAAGTGAATAAATATATGAAAAAATGCTCCACATCGCTAGCCATCCATGAAATGCAAATTAAAACAACATTGAGATATCATCTCACCCTAGAAAGCATGGCTGTCATAAAGAAATCAACCAACAACAAATGTTGGAGAGGCCGTGGGGAAAAAGGAACCCTTCTCCACTGCTGGTGGGAATGTAGACTGGTGCAACTGTTATGGAAATCAGTGTGGAGACTCCATTAAAAACTAGGACTGAAAATCCCATTTAATCCTGCTATTCCTCTCCTGGGAATTTTCCTGGAGGATCTGAAAACATCACATCATAGTGATATATGTGTGCCTATGTTTATAGCAGCACAATTTGTGATAGCCAAATCTTGGAAACAACCAAGAAGCCCATCACCTGAGGAATGGATGGAAAAGATGTGGTATTTTTACACAATGGAGTATTATTCAGCTATTAAGAATGATAAACTCGAAGACTTTGTATTGAAATGGATGCTACTCATAAGTGAAATAAACCAGACACATGTGTAAATATTGTATAGTTTCCCTAGTATAAGAACTCAAAAGAAGAAATACAAATAGAAAGGTACAATGCAACTAAAAGGAAAGCAAGAACTTGAGGACTAGACAATGAAAAGAGAGCAAGGAGGAGAAGAGCTAGGAAACATGACAGGGACAAGCCATACAGTTATAAGTAGAAGATGGGCAAGGCAATGATGCTGAGAATCTTCAGAAGATTTTTGAATTTTGTAGTTAATTGGAAAGATTCTCACCCTGACTAACTATATATACTGATACCTGTGAACTAAGCAACTGCACTGAAGATGGCAATTTGTAATAGTAGGTTCATGCTTGGAGTGCCTGCCATTCTGGTCTTCTGAATATGGGCTGCTTGTCATGACATGCCAGTTGCTGCTGTGCTGTCTCTCAGGTAGATGATTGTTCAAAAAGAAATGGGTGATGAATGAAGGCAAGAGACAGGAAAAGGAATATTGTGGGACTGTCCTGCTACAAGGTTGTATATGGTTAGATTTCTAGACTTATGTGTAAACATAAGAATTATATAATTCTTTATGCCTATTTTAAAAATATATTTTAATTTTTAAAATGTTTTTTCATCATATTCTGTAGGGACTTAAAGTTCAACGTATCAATACTTGATGAAAAATACCTGCTCCATGTTATGCCTAAGATGTTTGATACTCAGACAGATAGTGAGGCTAAGCTTAACAGCCTCGGTTGTATGGTAATAACAGTAAGCTTCCCTTCTGGAGGGTTCAGAACCTAAGTTTGCAGGCTAAGTTGAAATATTAAGATGAATCCTACAATGACTGCAACAGAAAACTATAGCAGACATATTAACCATATACTAAATATAGATAGAAATTGAGAATTTGAGGACATACTAGAAAACATCCAATCGAAAGAAAGAAAACTGTCCAAATAAATTCAAAAAGCCTCAGTGAACAGGCACAATGGCACTTACCTAAAATCACAGTGCTCGGGGAAGCGGGGACAGGAGAATTACACCTTTGAGCCCTGTCTGGTAATGTAGAAAGTTAGCAAGATGCTGTCTCAAACTAAAACATTGAAAAAGAGCAGGAGACCCAGCTTAGTCTTAAGTCCCTGGGTACAACCTCCAATTCTGCTAAAAATAATAATAATGTAAAAATAAATAAAAACATTTGCTCATTTATTCCCACTGTGTTGTGAGACATGTTTAAGCAACATAATCAAAGGCTCATCATCAGAGGTTTTTAGAGAGGGGAGAGAAAGTGCACCTATAGATTCAAGCCAGTAAGAGCACACAGTCAAGGCATGTCGTGATTCTGTTATTCCAAAATTAGCTGCCACAGCCACCCCAACCCCAGGGCATGCTGGGATGGTATCTGAGACCGGGCGTGGTGGTTCGTGCCTATAATCCCAGCACTTGGGAGGCTGAAAACAGGAGAATCACTACAAGTCCGACCTGCGTAGTGAGAGAGCCTGTAGACCTTGTACTAAATACATTAAAAAAATTAGCAAAACAGAAAAAAATTAACAACTCCAAGGTGAAATGAAAGACAAATTTCCTAAACAGTGTTAATTTCATTAACACTTAGGGATGGCAGCAGATTTCTCCTTGGGAATAGTGCAAGTGAGAGGGACATATACAACATTTTAAGGCCACAGAAAGAAAAAAAGCTGTCACTCTGAGTCCAGTAGAAGTAATTTTAAAAGGCAAGGTGAGATAGAATAACTTTTAGATGCACAAAAGTGGAAACACTTGTGACCAAAGTTTTTTTTTTTTTTTCAGAACCGGGGATTGAACTCAGGTCCTTGCGCTTGCCAGGCAAGCATTTATTCTACTGAGCCATCTCCTTGGCCCCAGGTCTTTTTTTTTTCTTGTGACCAACTTAATCTCACTATGAGAAATATTAAGGGAAGCCCTTTGGGCAGAAAAAAATCTATATAGATGCAAGTCTGGAGTTACTTCATAAATCAAGAGCAGTGGAAAAGGTAACTGTGCAGATAAATACAGGGTTGCATTCTTTTTTTTTTAATTTTATTTATTTATTAGAGAGAGAGAGAGAGAGAGAGAGAGAGAGAGAGAGAGAGAG
>NW_004524633.1:7187849-7191306 GCF_000260255.1 Octodon degus
TGGTGCTGGGGGATCGAACCGCGGTCCCTGATGCTTTGCTAAGCTTGTTCTAAGTAGGTGCTTTAGACCACTGAGCCATCTCTCCAGCCCCAAGGGTTGCATTCTTATGGTTTAAGGCTTTTTAAAAGATACTAACTCTTGCACAACGATCACCGCACCTCGTGAGCTTTCCTACCTGTGCACTCACAAGGCGAGTTGGATGCGAACCAAATCAAATTCAGGGGTTAAGTTCAGTGTTGACTTTATGAGGAAATCTGAATCAACTGACAAGAGGAATCATGGAAGGATTTAAGTTTGTGAACTTGCGACATTCCACTTTTTATGACAGTAAGGCTAGGAGAAGTAAAAGAACGCTGTCCTCAACAGCAAACACAGGCAAAGATGTGCAGCCACCGAAACTCTCCTCTGCTAGTGGGACTGCAAACTGGTCGTCACTTGGCAGAGTTTGTGCGAGGTTCCTTATGAATCTAAACAGATTCTTATCACGCAGCCTAGTGATTACTTGCTTAAAAGGCTGAATACTGATGTATGCACAAGAACTGGAAGACTAATCGGTATGGCAAGGTTACTCATCATCAGCTGAACTTGGAAACAGCCAAGATGTCCTCCGGGAGGCAAACAGTCAACTTGTGGTATATCCAGGCGATGACTTATTATTCAATATACACAATAAATGCACTAGCAAGCCCTAAAGAGCATGAAGAAAACTGAAATGCATATTACTACGTGAAGAGTTGATGTGAAAAGGCTGTGTACTGTGGTTGCATCTCCTTGGCATTCTGGGAAAGGCAAAACTATAGAGATAGGGAAAAATGGGGCTATTAAGGTCTCAGAGGGGGGAGGGATATATCAAGGTGGAATTTTAGGACAGAAAAACTACTTGCATGATACCATGATAGGGAAGTATGTCATTACATGTTTGTGCAAACCCATGAGTATGAGTCATACTCTGAGCTGTGGACTTTGGTGACAATAATGTGTCAGTGTTGGCTCCTCAGTGGTAAGGTCTGTGGCTCCTTGGTGGGGTGTCCATCGTGGGGGCGACCGCATGTGTAAAGGCAAGGGTTCTCTGGGAAGTCCCTGCTCCATTGTGCTGTGAACCTACAACTGTTCCAAGGATTAAAGTGTATTTCGAAGATGCTATACCATGCATAAAGGAGAAAGATATTATTTGCAGGTATGTGCTAACTAGTTCCAGGTATTGTCAGGGCTTAGAATATCACATGCTAGAAATGATACACATTTTTTTAAAAAAAAACTCTCTTTAACATAAGTTAAAAAAAAAAAAGAAAATCACATGCTAAAAGTGTGGCATTTTCACATGCTGAGTAGATTGCACTAAAGGAGATTAGGAATCCTCGGATAAGGACGCAAAGCAATCTCTCTCTGACCTTCTCCTACCTTCCTGTCACCTCCAGTCTTTCTTTCCTTGAAGTGATTCTTAAACATTGGAATTGTTCCTTCCCAAGCCAAGTTATAGAAATGAGCAGCACTGCTCTAACCTTTCATGCCTTTCTATGTGGAAGAATGCTGCAAGAAAAATTCTTCAAACTTCTTTATCTGATAGTAGGTCACAAGACGCTCATCTCAAACAGATCCTGCCTTATGCCAGGAGGAAAAATGCTGCTCTGAAAAGCCAATTAGAGCCTGAGCAGGCAGGCCTTGGTAGGTTTCCCTTCTCAATCTTTAGATCGTATTATCTGGTCCTAGCCATTTCTGTGGCTGACCGTTCCTCCCTGAATCTAATCATAAAATAGCCTTCACTTTGGAAGGCTCCCATGCCACGTAAAACGTTGGTGAAATAAACATGGTTTGCTGTCCTTTTGTCAACCTGTCTTTTTTTATTAAGGTGTTGCTCATGACTCCTATGAAAGAAAGGAAATAATTAAGCTTTCTACCCCTACATTTATCCTACCATTTGAGTATGAGGGAAAAGAGTTATAGCTGATAAGATGATAACAAAAAAAAAAAAAAAAAGATGAAACCGTAAGAGAAGTTCAGTGAACGCAACAAGAAGCAAAAGGGAACAAGATGGAATAAATATAGTTGACTATCAAACCGATAGACAAGCTTAACTATGCCAGTAATCACGTTGAATACTCATGACTTAAATACAAAGATCATTACACTAAATTAAAATAAAAGCCAGACTCCACAATATGCCAACCAATAGCTCAGTAGAATAAGCACTTCTCTGGCAAGCACAAGGGCCTGAGTTCAAGCCCCAGTTCTGCCAAAAAAAAAAAAAAAAAAAAGCTACTAAACAATCATTTTAATTAATTAATTAATTATTGTTTGTGGTCCCAGGGATCGAACTCAGGACCTTACACTTGCCAGGCAAGTGCTTATTCCATTGAGCTATGTCCCTGGCCCCAAGAATCATTTTAAATTACAATGTTCCATGGATAAAATCCTCAGATAACTTCACTGATAAATTCTTGGAAATATTTAAGGAAAAAGAAAAATTAATTCAATACAAAGCTTTGTGGAAAGTCAAAGAGGAGGAGCTACTCTAAAACTCCTTCGAGGGGCCTACCGGTGACCTCAGTTGTTTAAGTGCCGCTTAAGCAAATGCAGTCAGGCTCAGAATACTGTGGTTCAGTCCCCAGATCCTTAGGCCTTTCCAGACCTGCACTTAAGGCATCCCGAGCCAGGTTAAAAAAAATCCTTCTAAAACTCCTTGTGCTAATTGGACTACTAATAGATGTCAGTAATGAAGCACATACAGGAAATTTATCAAATCTACTTGAACTGATTAGGAAAGTCTTGAATTTTCTTTCAATAAATCATCACTGACTTTATATGTCATAAGTTGATACTATAATGCTGTACTTCAAAATGATGCTTGTTATTTGTGTTGTTAGTATCATAAGCTACACACTCTGATCAAATAAAGGTCAAAATTAAAAAACCCTGAACAGAATGTCAACTGTGAATCCCTTAAACATCCATAATTCAGTGGTCCTTGGTTCACAAACTTAATTTATTTTATAATTCTGGGAAACATGGCCACATTAGTTTTCTTCACCCAATGCTGAGTTCGCACATGAAAGCAAAACCTTGCCAAGCACTTCTGTTTGCGAGCAGAAGCATCAGGAACCAAGGGACCACCATTAATTCTAAAATCTTCATTTACTTATCATCTACTCAAACTCTTAAAGGTTATTGTAAAACTGAAGAGAATTTTCTTGATAGAAATTTTGTACATCTTTTCTTTAGTGCAAGTTACTTTAATTACCATCTAGCTAATGTACCCCTGAGCTTTTATTTGCATAATCGATGCCAATTTTGACAAGAGGGATTTATCCTGCTGTGATGAAACACCATCATCGCCAGACCCACCGATAGAGTGATGATTACGGAGTCTGGGATCAGCACGGACATGATGCTGAGCAGGCAGGCAGACAGCTCTCTGGTCACCGTCTGCTTCTACACAGCTTGGGACTTGACACGTGAT
>NW_004524633.1:7191521-7192429 GCF_000260255.1 Octodon degus
TCTCTCTCTCTCTCTCTCTCTCTCTCTCTCTCTCTCTGCCCCCAAGTATTAAATTGCGTATTTGACACCTTCACTGGGCGTCTTGTGCCCTGCTAGGTCCTGTGCTAAGCCATTGCCATGTATTATGTCATTCTTTTGATAACCTTGTGAAGGACATGCTATCATCCTCATTTATACATGATGGAACAAATCAGGATCACAGGTAAATTATAATCCCCAAGCTGGGAGAATGTGGGTTTTAAATCAAATTTTATATCACCTCCTTACTTTACATTATATCTTAGAACCAATTTAATTTAAAACTGAGCTCCTAGACTAAATAGTGTTTGAGATCATGCCTGTAAAAAACAAAGCAAAACAACTCTTCCTCCTACATGGTTTATATTGGTAAAAGCATCGCTTCAATCAAACAAAATGTCAGGTTTATTCTCTGCCTTCCTCCAAGCCAGGAGTGATAAACCGCATCCATCAGCTTGCAGAAGCAGGTTATTTTTTTAAATCCCTTAAGTAAGTTTCAGCCCAATTTCTTGGGGATTAAGGCAGTGGTTAGGTGAAGGGTAATTCCAGAAAAAATTATAAAAATGACCATTCTTCCAGACCAAAGCATGCTTAATAATTTTTGTGTACTGCTACATGGCAATAAACGTGATTCACAAAAACTACAGAGGTCCTAACCCAGATTGTCATGGTGCTGTTCGATATTTTGATGAGTCTTTCACATGCATCCCCACGTGGATATTGCATAAAATTCACAGGCCCGTGAAATAAACTAAATTTGATTATTGCATTAAAGTATCAGAGTAGAAAGACAACTTAGCATTTCTTGTCTCTTTTAAACCCTTAAAATCGAAGGGCCAGTGAGATAGCTCAGTGGACTAAGCATCTGCTTAGGCAAGCAGAGGGACCAG
>NW_004524633.1:7193535-7194322 GCF_000260255.1 Octodon degus
TGCTCAGCATGGACTGAGTAGCTTACGTGGCTCTGGATGAGGCCACCTGAGCTGCTGGACTGCCCAGGAGTAATTCTGGGGTATACACAGCTCATAGTTTGTAGGGGCTCAAGGGTATATACAGAGGTGGAGGTGACATTCAGCAAAATTTGTGAGTGAAACCTGGGAGATTAGAGAGAGGATTATTCAGTGAGTTCACCTGAGGGCAAGAGAAGCTCTGTGTATGTTAACTGAGAAGTGCTGGGGTAAGCACACAAGAGGGTTTACCATTTCATTTGAATTATAATTTAGCTTCTCCCCCATAAGTGTTGGTAGCATTAATTATATTTCTAGTGCAATGATGACCATGAATATCATTTAGCATTTATTGAAGATCTTCAAAGTACAATAGATATTCAACTATATTGATTAAGCTTTTGTGGCCATAGACTCTGTGAGATTATTTAGGGTCATGAAGGGGAAGTAACTTGGATATGTGGCACAGGATGGTTTTGCACACTGTCTATGCCAACTTCCCTGGATTGTTATATGAAAATGTTAGTTAACTTGGCAGAAGAAGGAAGAGTCACTCAGGGCAAAAAGACATTGGTACAGCTTTTTTTTGACTTTCAAATGACATTTCTGCAGGTGAATGAGTAAGCCTACCATTAAAGGCCACATCATTTAGTAAAGGAGATAGAAAGCAAACATATTTGATTGAAATGCAATTTGAGCGGCTGGGGAGATTGTTCAGTAGAATAAGTGCTTGCTTGGCAAGAGCAAGGGCCTGAGTTCAATCCCCAGTTCC
>NW_004524633.1:7194422-7197620 GCF_000260255.1 Octodon degus
TGTGCTGAGCTGGCAACTAAGTCTAGGATTGGTGGCACATGCCTATAATCCCAGCACTGGGGAGGCTGAAAACAGGAGGATCTCTACGAGTCCAAGCTGAGTAGTAAGACCCTGTACCAAATACATTATAAAACAGACAACAACAAAAAGTCTAAACCCTTAAAATCCAGATTCCTCTTGAACAGCTCTGTGGATTAAATGTGCTGTAATAAAAACAGTGTGAACAAAGTTTCCTATATGACACAATTCTCCACAAATTTTGGTAAAGCACAAGCTATTTTTTTTATTGATTTAGACAAGCTAATCTAAGAGTCCTAACCATGAAAGAATAGAAAATTGCAGTTATTAGAAGTGGAGAAATATGTTTTTAAAAAGAAAAAAACTACATCTACAAAGGAACCAGAAACTCACCTTGAAATCAGGGCTCTGTGGGACTGGGAAGATAGCTCAGTAGAATAAGCACTTGTCTGGCAAGCACAAGGTCCTGAGTTCAATCCCCAGTACCACAAAAAAAGAAAAAGAAAAAGAAAGAAAGAAAGAAAGAAAGAAAGAAAGAAAGAAAGAAAGAAAGAAGAAAGAAAGAAGAAAGAAAGAGAGAAATCAGGGTTCTGATAGTCAGGGAGCGTTAAGAGTTTGATATGGTTTAGTACCAGTGGTGTACTAGGAAGAACATGCAAGCTCCTTAATATGCTTTGTCATCTTTATCCCCCTGGGATTTTCCTTGAGCTGCGGGTCTATGTGTCACTTTTAGGACACTGCTAGTTAAGACATCTATCATATTAGTGCTGTTTTGTCTTTCTTCTCCTTTGTAGATAAACCTGAGGAAGATAAATAACTGGCACAGGATTTCACACGTGTTATTTAAAAATCCAACCTGAGTCTACTTGACTCCCAAGAATGTGTCCTCAAACTCTCCAGGACATTCTCATCTACATTTCTAGACCTTTCATTATCAGACAGGTGAAATTAAGGTGTTATCTCGAGGAAAAGTGAAAAAGATTCAAATCTAAAGTTTGGTTCTATCCAGTAGTACTACTTTATCCAAAGTACTCCTTTTAGGGTCATTGCAGGTCTAACATCACCAGCTCGTCTTTCAGTCAGTAGAGTGAATAATACAATTTCTGATGTGTCTGGCTTGCTGTCAAGTTCACATGAAACTGCCTAGGAAAAGTGTGTGGTATATTATCTTTTACTCAGAGATTTTTATTATATTATTTTAGAAGACTGGTTGTTTGTCTCACTTCTTTTTTTGACTTCTAGCAGACTATTACAGACACATAAGAAATGTTTTCAGAATGAATAATGAATGGATGAGTGAGTGACATAAACAGGGCATCCAAATTCATGTGCCTATCACAGGATGTGCCTCTCACCCTGATAGTGGAGCTGTGTTCCTGCATTACCGGCGCTCCTGCTTATCTGTTTACTTCTTAAAGAGCACTACTGTGAGGTAATATTAGTAATGGTCACCTTGCAGTTTGAAAAGTACATCATGCTGGAGGATAGAAAGGAGCTGAGCAAGCACAAATCACATCCAAACTAGGAGAAGAGAGAACGACTCGTTAATCCAGGAAGAAAGAACACAGATACTGGAACAAATCTACCAAAGATATTGAGTAGGCTTTGATTTTATGAGATAATGCATGAATAAAATACTTTTAAGGAACTTGCCACATATAGATGCTCAGAGCTCCACTTGAGATGGTTCCTCTAATTGAGAGATGAAACAGACTCCAGCACGGTGTCCAGGTAGGACAAAAGGAAGCATTCTAAAGTGTGTTCAGGCCAGTGGTCACAGAACTGCGCACAGAAAAACTGAATTTGAACAATGCTGTCATTATTTTCAGAAATGAATGTTTAGCTGACAGTGTTGGAAGATATTTGTTGCCTTTTCTATAAAACACGAAGACCATGACACTGAGAGTGGGTGTACTTTATGTTTTAGGGTGCATAAGAAGTCATTTTATTCTGCTTGTACATATAGATGTACATGAAGCTTTTGAAATTACATACAATAAAGCAAGCATTTCTTTTTCAGGAAGATAAATGTTTTAAATACATGACTTATGTCTTATTGGATTTTTGGCAGGCAGGTCTGACAAACTGGGGCAGGCTGGACTGTCGCTGACAACATTCCTTCTGTCCTTTCCATGGCAAATTTATATGAGAGACTTCCCCTTGGTCTCTGCCCAGGGGCTTTTGTGGCCAATGAGTTTTGGGTGTAAGCAAGGATTTGCCTAATTCAGTCCTATAACTGAATGCCTGCCTGGCAAGCACACAGCCCCAAGTTTGATCCTCAGTACCACAAAGAAAAACAAACAAACAAACAAAAATCCTTTAGCTTAGGAGTAGAGTTGCCAGATTTAGTAAGTAAAAATACAGGGTGCTCAGTTATATAAGAAATACAGGCAAACAACAATTTATAGCATAAGTGTCATGTGCAATATGTAGGGGGTACTTATGCCAAGATATAATCAGGACAAAGTTATCAGGGCAATTTCTTCAAGAATTACATTCAGTGTGCTCATCTTTGCACAACTGTCTCACACAAGTCACTGTGTGTAATCTGTAGCAGCCATGGGAATCTCTGTCCCCCTTCTTAACTTTTTTATTAATGCACTAATTAATCATGTGGTTATAGACATTTAATTATTTGCTTCTTACTATCTACGGAAAGCTCTGCTTGACAAATAGTAAGACCTTACTAGATGCTCACTGAAATTTTCATAAAATTCTAAGAAAAAATGGTGAAGTCTACGATCATCTTTGAACACCCTGAAATGGCAACCCTGATACCCCTCTGGATGGTACCAGGCATTCACATAACTGTCTTGCACCACATAAATAATCCACATATTTCTTTGTCAATATGTTAGAAGACATTAATAAAAATATTGATTGATAGAGTATACTTTATAAAGTATTTCAATGTATGATTAAGGTTGTTATTTTCACTTTTCTTGCAATCAGCATTCACTACTGAGGTTCTTCTTCAGGGCTTTTTGATGAAAACATCATCAAATCCCTTGAATATGTATCTCTGTGATCTGTGATTGCCCTTTGTCTACAAGATAAAGATGCTGATAGTTGAATGAATGATGGGGAAGGGGAGGGAGAAAGGGGGGAGAGAGACGGGAGGGGGAGAGAGAGAGAGAGAGAGAGAGAGAGAGAGAGAGAGAGAGAGAGAGAGAGAGAGAG
>NW_004524633.1:7197720-7203945 GCF_000260255.1 Octodon degus
AGAGAGAGAGAGAGAGAGAGAGAGAGAGAGAGAGAGAGACTAAGAATATGAAAGAGAATATAATTGCAAAAGTGTGGGCTTAGACATTCCTTAATCTCCAGAGATTTGTCTGAAAGGTCACCACCAAGGTTACCCCAAATCATCCTATTACTAAAAGAAAATACTGTATTTGATATTATTCCTTGTGGGGACTAGTGAATCAATATTTGTCAAATTAAATTGAGCTGAGTTGAATATCCATTCCTTCTGAATCTCTTGTCCAGAGCATTTGTGTCATGGCTTCAGGGGAAAAGGAGCTAAGTTTTAAAAACTCAATGAATAATAACAATTATAATTCCAGACGCTTTCTCTATCTTGTTTTTCCACATCCCCCTTCCCTCTTCCCATAGACATGTTTTGCACTTTGTTTATTAATCTCCCATGTACAGTGTCAGAAAATGGGGCCAGCTCGCAGATGGAAAGTCAGAACTTGGGCCAGGCAGCTAATGTATTCATCCGCTGCCTTCCACCATCAGTCAAGTCTGTCCAGCTGGTTTAGCATAATAGAGACTTATTAATACAACATAGCATCATAATCAGGGATACTAAAGTTTCTGTTAAGAGAAATGAAGCCGTGTGGTGACAATGAATGTTCTACAAACTGCACGGGGAAGAGAAAGGGAAGTTTGAACTGAAGACTGCTCAGCATCTAACAGAAAGCTTTTCACCACAAGCAGAATGAATGTTTTCCTTGTAGAATTCTTCTGGAGACCTTCACATTGATAGCTCGGAATAGCTGTATAGTTAAGCTCATATACAAAGGTACACAGATGAATATGTTCAAGTATTTTTTTTTTCTGGGGGGACAGGGTCTCAGAGTAGCCCGCGTTGATTTTTTTCCTGCTTCAGCCTTCTGAGTAGTTGAGATTGTAGGCAAGCACCACCGCACCAGCAAAATCTAAATATTTAGAAAGTGAGTCACAGAGTAGAAAATGTGGGATGTGATATGTACAAATGCCAGTTTTAAAAACCTAATTTAAAATAAGGGCTCGCCAATTTGATACATAATTTACAGAAACAGCTTGGGCACAATTGTCTAATTATGAAATGAACTCTCCCTCACATCATCTCTACCAGAAGACAGGCTCAGCAGAGTGGAGAAGTGAGGCTATGCGAAAGCTAAACTGAACAAGTAAATGGGACACTTAGGCTTGAAATATCAGAAGTACAGGACTTAAATCACATCCACAGATTTTCCACACTTCCAGTTCAGGTCTCTGGTTCTGTTCTCCAACAGATGATCCTTTAACTCTTTGCAGAATTCATACTTTCTGAAGCCCAGAAAGTATCTTAGGGTGGCAAAGGAAGCACGAGCCTATGAGGCTATGGCAATGGTCGGTGTCAGTACAGTGCCAGGTTGAAAGGAGATAGTCCTCAGGGCCCATGTGGCACATTAGAAGATTCTAGGCTTTGAATACTGGCCCGACCAGTTACCAGCTTGGACCACTTTTGTAATCTTTGCTTAGAACTCTGGTAACTAATGTGTGTGCTGAATGATGGCAAAGCTCTTAGAACACTGGTGTGCACTAGAAACTTAATCATAAACTCAACCAGACATTGTTGGCAGGTTTTGTGGACTTGAGAATAATCTGTAGCTGCATTGTTGCATTTTCTTCGTGTGTCACAAGTGATGATATTGCCTACCTGATACACTGAGTGTGGGATTTATTTATTTTCACATTATCATTAACATGGTGATAGTGTGTTTCACATTATTTTTTCCTGCTTAACCAAAAGGAAGTAAATTCATATTGTCAGAGTATATACCCGTGAAGTCTTATAAAGTAGCCAGTAGCCACAGGTGGGTCTTTAAATTAAAACCAATCTGATTGCCATAGAAATTTTGGCTTCTCAAGTGTGCCAGCCACAGGTTAAACAATGTGGATGGTGGTCAACATTCTGGATATCATCAATTACAGAACATGCCCATTGCTTTTGTGTATGTGTTGTGGTTAGACAGTGCTGACATCAGCTGAGCTTTAGTGGAAGCCCCATACGGTGCCATGTGCAGCAAAACAACAAGCAGTGTGAGCATAAGAGGGGTGTGTGTGTGTGTGTGTGTGTGTGTGTGTGTGAGACGAGAGGAGAGAGTGCTGGTTTTACTACAACTCCTCTGATGTAACTAACCTACTCTTGAGGCGGTCGCATTACTCCTCCATGACTGTGCAGGGTCATGACCTAACTACTTTCAAGTCATGACACTGGGGTCAAGCTTTAATGTGAGCTTTGACTGGACCAATCACACCCACACCCTAGAATCTCTTGTTTCAGAAAATATCTCATCACAGTGTGAGTCTAGAATTTGGACTCTCAAGAAGTATAACACCAATTTCCTTAAAACCCCATAATATTAAATTTCTAAACCAAGACTTTATTTTTATTCATAACAGCATAGAAAGAAGACTTGTTCTTTGTCAATCAATCAAGAACAATTAGAACTTTAACAATAGTCCTGCACTGTACTTTGTGTGACGCCTGGCTTGCTACTTTGTGCCAGGGATTCTATCAATGTTGCAAAAAGCTTTCATTCTGCTCACAAGGTTTAGGAAACAACTTTTTAAAGAAGTAAACAACCCAAGAGTATAAGACAGATAAACAGAAGTACAGAGTCATGCACACGGGAGCTGGACAGTTCAGGAGACCGTGTGTGGCAGTGTCATGGGCTCTGTGTAGCAAGGATAGGAAGGATGCGTGGAGACTCGGATGCTCATCCTGAGCACAGAATTTAAGGAATGGAATGCATCAAAAACTAAGTAAGCACCATGAGAAATATACTTAATGAATTATTTTTTTTAAAAAAATAAGAAGTAATGCAAAAATCCCATGATGAACGCAATATCAAAATTTTAAATGAAGGCAGGATCACTATTAGGGAATTTTGCTTTTCCTGCAGAAGGAAATGGTTCTGCAGGGGACTTTAAAATTATTATATGTTTTCTATATGATTCTTTCACATTAATTTGGTTTTTAAAAATAGTGCTTTTATAAACTTCCCAATCACTTCTTTTGACCTTTGCTACAACCATGACTAATACAAATATTTAATCAGAATCTCAAGGTGCGAGCTAGAAAGCTAAATATTTTCACAGTTCCCTAATTTGGATGTGATAAATACTGCTTCATGCTGCGTTTTTTCCCCTCTTCTTTGTTTACCAGTGAGGCATCTAGATATATAACCACATAAACTCAATAATTTCATACACCAACCTTTTGCAATAATGAAGTCTAATGTTTGGTCTGTTTGGATTTTAAGGACTATTTTCCCTTCTTATGAAATCCCAAGGAATAATTACAGCTGGCACCAGTCTTTAGACACAGAAATTATTCTGTAAACCCTTAGCTATGGACTTACTGGAGGAACAAAATATATGTTCGGTAAGAGGGAATCATTTTATTAGGTGACCTTTGTTTTTCTCTACCCTCTTCTTGAGAGATAAGCAGGCTCACAAGAATTGAAAAATTTTAATGGCACTTCATGCTACCAGAAGGGGAAGTAGCCAAAGGGTCATTGTCTTTAACAGTCAGGTTAATAACTTGTAGGGTTGGACATGGCCATGGCCACCAAAATGTGGAAAGCAACTCTTCCGAAGGGTGCAGCGTAGTGTTGTGTCATCAGAGGCTCTCAGATTCTATGATAGATATGCAGTCTTGGGCACAATACTTATTTCTCTGAAACTGAGTTTCCTCCTCAAAAAAGTGATGGCTATCTAAATGTTTTGTTTCCATTGTGCCTCAGGGTTTACATTTCCTTGTCTATAGTTCACAGAGCTTGCTTTGTTGTTTGATTTATGGCAAATTCATTATTGTTGCCTGGTTGGTGCAATTACCAAACGCTATTTGCAGCTAAGATAATGAAATTCTAATGAGAAAAAGAAAATTTCACATCAAGAGAAGCAATTTCATTTGGGGTTCTCCTAAGAACATTAGTCCGCCTCCATCCTAATATGTGAGTAAATTATATGAATAAAATGTTAACTAACAGTCACATTACTGTTCAATATCAGTCACTATAGATTTTGGTATGCACTTGTGAAAAACACAACTATCTTTTAGCAAATAGAATATCAAGAAATATCCTACATATTTGGGGGTCCAATGTATGTTTCTTATTAAATGTTTTTATATTTTTGGCTTATCCCAATCAAGTAAATTTAATACAATTACTAAGTAGAGAACTATGTGCAACCCCATTTTATTCAGACACTTTGCAATGAATTTTGATAAATACAAATAACTGTCCTAGCAACAAGTGTACGGTAGCTGTGCAGGAGGAAACGCAGGTTTAACCTATTCATTACTGCGGCACGTGTGGTTATGTGGACACTTCTGCTACAGATTTCTGCTGCTGTCCCAAAAAACACTTGTTATGATTTAGATCCAGGTGTCCCCTCAGAGCCTTGTGTTTTTGGAGGTGGCTGGATGTAGAGTGTCTGATGCTGGGATTAAGCATTTGATTGATCCAAAGTGTGATGCTGGGATTAAGCATTTGATTGATCCAAAGTGTGATGCTGGATTCAGGGTGCCGCAGCACCCTGAACATGAACGAGCCCTGCCCAAAGAGAAGATAGCCTAGACAGCATATGGGGGACAGATGGGGGCTGCTGCTATCAGTCGCTGTGTGCTGCTGCTGGCTGCTTCACTGCTGGCTGCCTTCTGCCTGCCTGCCTTTGCCATGGACTCTTTCTCCTCTGTGATGCTGGTCTCCTGTGCCACCCTGCCCTTGAGCCAACCAGTGATGGTGTGAAACCTCTGTGAGCTGTGAAATGAGATAAACCTATCTTTCTTTAACTTTGGGTATCAGGTGTTTTGTTTCTGCAATGAGAAAAGTCACTAAGACAGTACTTTTAAGATTCGGCTCATGGTGGCAGCAATTAATGAGACAGGGTCAATTTCATAAAGGGAGGAAATAAAATTCAACTCCTAATGGGAAGAGTGTCCAACACGCACTTGGAACCCAGAGAAAGCTCCTAATACATTCTGCCTATCACTGGAGACATTTCTAGGTAAATTTTTGAAAATGGATTTTTGATCTACTAACTTATAACGTATTGCAATATACAGATGAACTAAAGAAGAAAATGTAGAGTATTCAACTAGAATTGAGAGCAGGTTTCAACCTAAATCTTGCTGAGTTGAAAAATAACATTATTTTCCAATTCCTGAAAGCACAGAAGGCTTTCAAAGTAAGCAGTAGCTTCAGGGGAAAGATCAAACTTAGGCTTTGACCATAAAATGTGGCCTCCAGGTTAAGCTTCAATCAATGTTGGTGCTGTAATGCTGCTTTTAAAAATTCAGTAAGATTTAAGACAGTGTCTTATAGATATTCTCAGTCACACAAATACTTTCTAAGAATTCTAGAGCTATTGTCCTAGGGCATTCTTAATTTCCATCCAAAGTAGAATGGGGCCAGCTTTGGGGAGATTTATATTTGTGAAATTGTCTGACTTTAGTGGATTGCAGTTTGATAGCTTGGAAACCCACAGTGTTTTTAAGGTAGTTGGATTACGTTGAGAGAAAGAAAATTTCTAAATCCTTAACTTTGGGGGAACAAAATGAAGGCTGAATTACCTAATTATATATACATTATAGACCACTTCTAACATAAAAGGAAGCATGGTTCAGGAAACAGAACGAAGAGCCAAGGTTGGAGTCTGGAGTCCTAAAATACTCTTAATGAACATCCCTCACTCCGAACCTAGAAATGATTCCTGCCCAGAGGAGCATGATCTGAAGATATATGTCTCATCAGTTTATGCAAAGTTTGATTTCACAGTCTCATTTTGACAAGATTTGCACTGGAAGAGCTTTGTCTGGATATGAGTGTGGCGTAAAAGATATTAGACTTTGGCCCTGATCCTATATTTAAGTAAAACTTTTAATCTTTGAATTGAGGTAAAAGCCTTTCAATTATGGACTAGAAAAGAACTGTTCTAGCCAGAGGATATATTTCATAAACTACCTGCAGATATTTCCATTAATAATTTCTTCCATTCCAGTATGTGCAGGATACTTCTGGTATAAGAGATAGTCTATTTTTTTTTTCTATCATCAAACAAAGGATGGAGAGAGGGAGGGAAGAAGGGAAAGAGGAGGAGGAGGGCAGGGCTCAAGGCTGTAGTAGAGGAGCCACACACGCTGCCAACCCCTGGGAGTCCTGCCTAGAGGAGCATCTTCTCCTAAGCCTAT
>NW_004524633.1:7208251-7216903 GCF_000260255.1 Octodon degus
CTTGAACCCATTATGTAGCCCAGGGTGGCCTCAAACTCAGGCAATCTTCCTGCTGTAGCCTTCTGAATGCTGGGTTGACCCCCATGCCAGGATATGAAATAATTTTAGAAGATTGGTTAACGGTGAGATATGAGAATAGTAAAAACACAGTGAAAAACAATCAAAATTCAGAGAAAGAATTAAAGGCCAGAGTGTCTTAGTTACATTTCTCATTGCTGAGACATGAAATACCCAATACCCACAATGTGAGGGAGGATAGGTTTATCCAGCTCACAGTTTGTAGAGACTTCAGTTCGTAATCACCCAGCTCCAAGGGAGGTTGGCGTGAAACACAGCCATTACCAGGAAGTGCTTATTCCACTGAGTCATCTCCCCGGCCCAAGACAGCCATTACTGAGGAGAAACAGTTCAAGGTGAGGAGAAGGAAGAAAAACAAACAAGAGACCTCGGTATTTGTTCTCTTCCCCTTTTGTACTCTTTTAGGCTACAGTGATTAGAATGGTGCAAACCAATCAGTGGCCTCAGTAGTCACCCAAACTTAACCCCAGAATTGCACCCTGAATCTGTCACATACTCTAGAGCCACCAACATCTGAGAAAGCCTCACCTATGTCTACATGAGGTTCTAGGTGGGAGTATACCAAGACACAGCCCTACACAGGGTGAGGTGTTTTGGCTATAAACGATAGTTAAATCTTTGGAGAAATTTTGAGCTCTGGAATGAAATCCGATTTACATTTTGAGATACGTAGTTCCCATGAATCGAGCCAAATAGAAGATTCAGAAAGAAAATAGAAAATTCAGGAAGGAATCACAACTGACCATGTACACAGAATTTGCAAGCCAGGTCAGAATTTGGCCACAGAGGTGGTGAATTTAATCCTTTCAGGTGGAAGTATTTTGAACAGTGCACCAAGCTGTTCATTTGCTTAGAAGTAAAAATATCCAGTTGTGTTACTGTGTAGTGCCTCATGGGCCATGGCTGTGGCTTACCTGGATGGCCAACAAATTGGAAGGTGCATGATTAGAAAATTGGGAACAAATCAATTTGGGAAGAGCTATGGAGATCTGTCTGAATGGGCAAGGAAAACATCATGCATATTTTCTGTGTAGTTTGTTATAAATACATTTGGGTATGAAATACTATTGTTTTATTTCTTCTCATCCCATCTATGTAGCATAAGGTGTAGTTAACTAATGTCGTAGTATTTCAGTTTCAGTCACTTTCTATTATGGTATTGAAGGTATTAGATATGAAGGAGAAGAATAAATGTCTTTCAGACTTTCGTTCTTCTGAGAAGGGTTAGTATTTTACAATTGTTTGAAAAATAGTCCCATTATGTTAAGTAATTATTAATTAACCTTATTATGTTCTGAGGATGAAACTAAGTATAAGAGATGTGTGTGTGTGTGTGTGTGTGTGTGTGTGTGTGTGTATGCCTACTTCTTAAGGCTCATAATGGTTAATTTCATGTATGAGCTTGACTGAACCAATAATCCCCAGATACTCTTCATATTATTTCTAGGTGTGTCTTGGGCTGTGTTTGCACTTGAGATCAGCATTTGAACTAATGGACTGAGAAGAAAGGAAGAATCACTTTTCTAATGTGAGTGCCACCATTCGGTCCACTGAGGGCTTGACATAAAATAGAAACACGGAGGACGGTGGAATTTCTGGGGACAGCTTTACCCGAGACTTCAGACTGCTCCCACCCACAGTTCTTGTGGTTCTCAGCCAGTCAGACTAATGCTGGGATCTACGTGCTCTGTGTTTTTGTCCTCTTTGTCTCTGATCCATGTCACCAGATATACTGGACCTCCAGGTTGCAGATGGCAGATCGTGGCAACTCTAAACATTCACAGTCCTGTGAGCCTATAATTTACAATCAATCCTGTAAGTTCTGTCTCCCATAAGGATGAAGCTTCCTGAATAATATAGTCACGGAATTATTTAGCTATCATAATGCAAAACAGAGCAAATCCTATAAAAACCAGAATTTTTGAGGAGAAAGGTTTTCTAAAGGAGAAAATCTAATTTAATTTCTCATAGCTGCCTGCTTGGCATATTTATATTACCATGTCTGTCCTTTGATTAGAAAAAATTTACAGCAGTAAGAAGTGAAGTGATAATGACTTAGCGAAGAACAACTGCTGTATTAATTCAGAGCAAAGAGATTAAGAAAAACACAAAAGTTAAAATCAATGCCATTAGAGGAAGGAATTATAATTTGTGAGTCATGATGAACTGTAGAGGAGACTTCAAGGTCAGAGTTCATCTGCTCTGGTTTTGCCATGAGTGAAGCAGAGCAGAGGGTGGGAACCATTGATTTGAAAAGGTGGATTTAGGAAGAAAACATATCCTTAGAGCCATGGAGTAGCAGCCAATTCACTCGATCCTACTCAGGCAGACAGCACACTGCATCAAGGCCATTGTGATGCATGCTGGGACTTTCAGCAGGCTAATGCCCTGAATCCAACATTGCTTTGATACATGTTCACATTTATTTAGTGGGAGCAGAAAAAACTGAGTCTGCTAAGCAATTATTTAAATCTCACAGTTGGGGCTGTGAAGCTAGCTCAGCAGTCTGAGCACCTACCTGGCAAGCTCAAGGATTTGAGTTCGATTCCCAGTACTACAGCCTGTACCTGCCCAATCCCTGGCATTGCATGATGCACAGCCCAGAATCCTGGGTGCACCATGTTGGTCACCGAAACCAGATGTGGTGTCACATGCCTGTAATCGCAGCGCTGGCGAAGGAGGATCACTAGGAGTCCAAACTGCATGCAGAGATCCTGTACAAAGTAAATAAATAAGCAAACAAATAAATGATTAAAAATTTTTTTTAAATCACATTGTTTGCTGAACATATCTGTCTCTTCCCTCAAATTTGTAAGCTGGAACCTAATCCCTAAAGTGATGATAAGAAGCAGGGCCTTCGGGAGGGAACTGGAATTCATGCCCGTGGAAGCGAGTGGCTTTATTGAAGGAGGTTACTTACCAGGCTCACTTATGAATGAGGTTTATTTACCAGGCTCCCTGGCACACTTGTACCATGAGTGCAAGAAACCACCATCTTCTGGGCAGAGAGAAAGCCTTCCCTGAACTACAACTCTGCTACTCCCTTGGTCACTGTGGATTTCTCCGGTTTTGCCAGTATGAGCACCATATTTCTGTACCTTATAAGTACCTAACGTATCTCATTAGAGTGCCCCGAAGTAACTAGGGGAAGTCATGGAAAATATGTGAATCAAATCTTTTTCTAATTTCTATTTGAATATCAAAATGCAAAATGTCCAAAACATAAATTCTCCATTTGAATCACTTTCAAGAATACATTTCAGTGGTGCCTGATCCTTCACAGTTTCGTGTAACCATGGCCACCACCCATCTCCAGGACACATTTTATCTTGCAAAACAGAAAAATTCTGTATGCGTCAGACAATAAATCTTCATTCCCTGCTCGTCCTACGTCCTGGAAACAACTGCGACTTTCTGCCCCTCTTTTGTGTCTACCTTAAGTACTTCTTATAACTAGAATCACGTAGTATTTGTCTCTTTGCGACTGGATTATTTCACTTAGCATCGTATACTCAAAGTTTACCCACATTAGCAAATTCTAGCATTTTCTTTTTGACTGAAGTTGACTGATAGAGAGATTTGCTTCTGTCAGTCATTTGCTTTCTCTCATACACCTTCCTCCCATAGCTTTTCCCCTTATTTCTGACATTACTTTCTGCTTTTAGGTTGGTTGATTTTGTAATAAAATGTTAAATTAAGTTTTCATTTCCCTTTTTGTATATTCCTTAGCAATTTTCTTTGAGTTACCATGGGGATTACATTTGAAATCCTAACATTATAACACCCTAATTTAAATTTATACAAGCCTAACTTCAATATTATACAAAAACTGTTCTATTCTTATTCCTTTTAGATCTTGATAACATGTTCTACCCATTGTAAATTTTGTTCAGAAACATAACATTGTAAATTTTAAAATACACTAATATCTTAAATTATGTAGAAAGTAAAATGTCCAATTACAATCTGTTCCTACAATAATATTGGCTTGTAGACTAATGATTGCCATTCTGGTAATGTATCAGTTTCCTGAGTCATTTAGAGAACAAATAGTAGAGTTACAAGCTATCATTGCCATAACACTAGCTTTATGGTTGCCTACAGTATTATTTTTACTGAGATGTTTTTCTTCATATGGCTCTGAGTTACTACTACTCAGTGTCCTTTCACTCGAACCTACAGGGATCCCTCACATTTTTACAGGGAAAATTCTACTGGAAACAAATTCCCTCAGTTTTTGTATATCTGAGAGTGTTTCGATTTCTCCCCAATTTTGAAGAAGAGATATTATTAGAGGTAGGATTCTTGGAATTGTTTTCAGATAAGAGAGCGATTCTTGGCTGATGAATTTTTTTAAAATAACTATTTTTAAACATTTTAAATATAAGTCCATTGTTGTCTGTCTTTCAAATTTATTTTCTTTCTTTCCTTTTTTTTTTATTTTGTATTTTAGGGAAGGGTCTACAAGGTGTTCAGGGTCTCACTACTAGATCAGACTTGTAGTGATCAGCCAGTTTACAGCCTCCCAAGAGCTGGGATTACAGGAGTGCACCACCACGCCCAGTCTCAATTGCTGTCTCAGCGTGCCACGGGGGTGGGGCCAGCATGGCAGGCTTGGGGATCAAACCCCTGGCTCCTGTGCCTGCTTGCAGGGCTTTAATCTGCTTAGCTATTTGGCTGGTCCTTATCTTTCAAACTTTCTGATGAGACATCTACTGACAATCTTATTTCTAATTACTTGTATATGCTAATTCACTCCTTTCATTCTTTTTGAGATTTTGTCTTAGGAAAAGTTTCATTACAATCTTTGAAGTCATCTTTCTTTGAAATCATTGAGCTTCACATATTTTTATATTTGATTAAATTTTAGGTGTTTTAGGATTGTTTCTTCATGTATTCTCTTTGATGTTCTTTTTCCTTCTTTCTAGCCTCCTAAGAGTCCCTCAGAACATAAGCCACTTGTCTTGATACATCTTAAACATCCTCTAGACTCTGTTTACGTTTCTTCAATCTTTTTTCTTTTTTTCCTACTCCTCACACTTGATCATTTCCATTGTTCAGTTTTAAAGTTCACTAATTGTTTGTTCTGCCTACTTACATCTTTCTTTGAGTTTCATTAGCAATTTGTTTTGATTTCAGTTTTTGTACATTTCAACACTAGCAATTCCTTTTCTATTTTTGTTTTTCATTTGTATTTCTGATATCAAGTATTTTAGAACACTGGAGTTCACAAAACCCTTACAACTTCTGGACTGGAAATAAATTGGTAATTTTGGTCAATTTTAGTGCTCAGCATATTATGAGTTGCATATATTCCAGCACCATCCCTAGAGCAGGCATTTGTGCATACACTCCATGAGCAGCCACACACACAGTTGTAAGAGAAAGGACCCTGTAGTCTAATATTGAAGACCTGTAACCTGAGTAACACTTGCTGCTTCTGATCACAGAAATGTAACAGAGGTTGCCATGGCTATTTACCTTCCACATTGTTAAACATCTCTCTATCTGGTTGAAATAATCTTTAGGGTACTTAACTTTAGTGTTTCCCTCTTCTTGTTGTCAAGACAAAATTAAAAGCCAGAACAATCAACGCAAGTGTATAAATGGCTAAAATTAGAATGTGGACTTGTATGTCCATGAAAATATAAAGGCTAAAAAAGACAATATGAATTTCACACCTCAGGCTTATTCTTGCTGCAAACACAATATATATCAATTACAAAGTAGAAAAAAACAGCAAAAACTTTTCAAACAGAAATCCTTAGGAAGGAGGTCAATTTGATCTCCATATCCTCAAATTTACAGTTTTCAAAAATGACTAGAGCAAAAATGACAATATTGGTGGTGGATCTACTAGACAAAGACTTGAAAACAACTGTCTTCACAAATGCTCAAGAATTATAGGCAGATATGGAGAAAGTCAACAAAGCAATCTGTGTACAAAATAAAAAATATATATACTTTTTCTTGGCATCAAAAGTTAAATGTAAATTTTTAAAAGTTTAATTTTTCCTCTAGTTTTTCAATATCTCCATTCAAATTTATTCATTTTAAGTTGTAAAATTAGCATATAAGTGTTGACTAAGACCTTGACTAGTAACAGCTTTTTTTATGGAATTGAATTTAGAGCTTCAGATAGAAAGACAAATATTTTAATGCTAAATTTTTCCATTAATAAATTGTCTCCATCGAAGACTTCTAATCACTTTAATTTTTAGACATCTTAAGTATATTTCTAAACATATTATCTTGTTGCTAGTTCACATAATATTTTCTTTATACATTTTGTTTATTTTTCTTCCACAGTTAGAGCAGTGGAGTTCTTTGTGTGTTATTCTTTTCATAGCCAGCAATGACACTACATTTCAACTACTAATTCTTTAAAAACATTTCAAGTAAATTCTCTTGTATGATTTTGTTAGAGATTTGTATCACTTTTAAATTCATAGATTTTAGTCTTTTTGAATGTGTGTACTGTTTATTTTTGTTGATCTAGTACATATCTGGGATATTGGGGAGACTGTGATTAATGATGGTAACATTCAGAACTGTGGCTGAACATCCCCTCCCAGTGCAAAGCCCAACACCCAGTCCGATGATACTTGGAGTGTGGCATCTTGGAGACAGCTATGTCACAACATCAGAGCCCATGTGAATGGGATTAGAGCCTTACTGAAAGAGACACAAAAGAGACTAAATCTTTTATCTCTTTGTAATGTGAATCTGGAAAAGGGCTGTTATCAGAATATGTTTGTACCTGATTTCTGATTTGCCAGGCTGTGGGACTGTGATATATATGTAATAGATATCGCTCAAGTTCAGGTTTCTGTTTAGGTTAGCCTGGAGTCACTACAAAATTGGTATTTGTAAATTATTTCTGGGTTCAATATAGTTTTCAAAAGTTTTATCTTAAGTATGAATATCAGAAGCTTTTAGTTTAAATATGAATATCTGATATATAGGTGGTATAGCAAATAAAATATGTTTCCTTCTATTAATAGCTTGCTATAGCATTTTTAATAAAATTATATCAAATGGTTTATAAAAGTCAGGACGCTATTTTTAAATTCACCAGTGTAGTGACATACTGCTTTATATGCTTTGCTTAATGTCTTGTTTCCCTTTAAAGAAGGGAAAGAAAAGCTTGGTTGGAACACGTTAGTCCCTTTGATTTTTGTTGTTAAGACATTCATTTTGTCTCATTGTCTGCAGCACTTTCTATACTTTGAAAAATTAATGATGTTGGTGCAGATGGGGGTTTTGCCTCTGCTTTGATTGCAACAGCTATAGAATATTGAAATGTATTTTTGTATAGCATTATGAGCATTTTTCCTAGAACAGAAATGATTTATTAACTCTATGTGCATACAAAATATTCAAGTGTTAAATGGCTCTAATACTGATTTGATTTTTATGTTAATTTAATTTTTTTATTTTTATTTGTTTATTTTTTTGTGGTACCAGGGATTGAACTCAGGACCCTGTGCTTGCTAGGCAAGCACTTATTCTACTGAGCTGTCTCCCTGGACCTGTATATTAATTTTATTGTAAAAGAAGTAGCAATGAGACAGTTTCACAACAGGTGAGTAGGACAGTTACAATAATTAATTCATTGCATATTGTCTTTGTAGTAGTTATTTGTAGTACAAGATGCAGACATGATATCTTGTCTAAACACTATTAGCTCAAAGCTTTCTTCTCATTGAACTAAGAGAAAGTAGCTGTGTATCTATGCTATTTTGTATATACAGATATACATATATTTTTTTTCCACTACGAAATAGTCCTTCATTAATATCTCCCTTTTGTGTTTACTTTTGTCAGAGATGCGCATTTGCCATTCATATATTGTAGGTATATGAATTCAGCAAAGTAATCCAATATAGTGATTTGAAAACTGTTTGGTTAGTAAGAAACCTCACTAGAGAACACCACGTCAGCATCTCTGCTGAACGCATTTCCGGTAAGCTTCCTCCGGGTTGCAAGGCTTTGGTGCAATAACGAAGTGAAAGTTGCTACTGTCTCTGCACTCTGACTGAGCTCCAGTCAGCTTATGAGAAGGAGCCCTGGCGGGGTGAGGCCTTGTGCAAATGACCAGAGCCTGCTAATGTCCTGCTGCTTGGCTCAGGACTGGGACTACTCGAATTCTCCTCCCCCTCCCAACCCTCTCCTTCTATTTCTCAAATAACAGGCATTCATCAGGGTATCATCTGAGAGTCACCCACTTGGGCTAGTCTCGGTTTCTATAGTTCTAGCTTTCTGATTCCTACGAATCCCTTTACACTGCACTAACCCTACAGCCATGCTATAGCTTTGCTCATTTCATTTCTTACTGCTGCAAAGGTCCTTACGTCCAAGTCAGGATGGGGTCATATTGTAACACAGACACTGTCTGATTCTGAAAGTGTGTAGGAATTTCCTAGGAAATTTTAAAGCCTTATAATTTTATAGGCAGTTCATTGGCTAACTTTACATATTCATCTCAGGATATTATTCAGGTTTTGAAATATTCTTAAGTCTTTTTTTAAAGCTAAGGATGGGAGCAAATGGGAATAAAAATGATAAAAATGA
>NW_004524633.1:7217003-7217936 GCF_000260255.1 Octodon degus
AGGGAAGGCAGCTCCCAGGGAAAAAAAGGCCACCAGAATCAGATGTGTCAGTCGGTTCTGGATTATGTAATAGAAGAGTGTTGCTGTGAACCGAGGTGGTGGGGGGCAAGCACACAGCAGCAGTGCCACAGTGGACCGTTCGCATCACAGACGGTTCTAGAGTGTGTGGCGTCCCTGCAGCTCTGCTAACGTTGCTTCCTAGTGACAACCGTGACAGCCCTTCTCATATCTTAAATGATGTCAATAATATATTATTTATAAGATGCTCTGTGTGGTCCTCAATTAACACTCAAAATAACCCTATCATGCCTACTATTCTAAACTTTCCTTGAAATATATGAGGAAAGTGAGTTGTAGAGAGTTTATGAGGATGCCAAAGTTCAATCAGCTGGGAATTCAGGGGACAATGACTCTAGCTTCCTATTAGACACTCAGAGTCCATAAATTTCATCCATGAGGCAAACTGTTCCTTTACTTCCTTTCAAAGTGCAAAATGCCAAAACTTCTTGGCAAGCATTTGATTTACGTCACTTTTATTCCTCCCATTAGGAATTAATGATACAGAGAATGAATTTTACAGGGCTTTCTCCAAAGACTTGAGGTTATATTTGACAGAGATAGTGTCATTCTGAATGCATCAAATCACTGATTTTCAGAAAACTGTTTTTTGTTTTAATCAGGAAAAAATGTTTTCAATATCTCAAAAAGATAAGACCTTGACCCACTGAACGTAGCTGAGCACTTTAAACATTGAGATGGTAATAAAACCCAGTGGCATTCTAAATACAAAAAGCTGCAAAGAAGACTCAAATAAATAGAGTTTTAGAAAAGTAATTCCAAGTTTATAAAATCAATCAATTGAAGAACTTTTTAGTGAAAGAATCAGCACTTCTGGTCTCATAAATAAAGCGTGAAAAAGTCTCAGTGCTTCTC